>NW_021832792.1:2500-30000 GCF_006345805.1 Octopus sinensis
CATACATATGTATGAGTGTGTGCGTGCGTGCATTTATTTATGTATACGCATATATATATATATGTATATGTGTGTGTGTGTGTGCGTGTGTATCAAGCTCTCTCTTCCTCTCTCTCTCTCTCTCTTGAAATTATATATATACATTCATATAATATATATATATATATATATATATATGTATGTATATAGATATATATGCATATATATATATGTATATATATGCATATATGTATACATGTAATTTATAATATTTATATATTAACTAATGTACGTTAATTTGATTAGTAATTATCTTATCGAATTAAGATCCGGAGATTTATCACTGGTAGTGGACTCTGGGTCCGACAGAATTTGAACCGATATCGTAAAAGAAAGAAACAAAAAAACTTCGAAAAACAAAAAGGAGAAGAAAATTTAGAGAAATGCATTGATGCATTATATGTGTCGACATTGTAAATAATAACATTTATAATAGTACTACTACTGAAGAACGACGCTAATCAGCATGAAACGAAAGGAAGGCAGATAAAGAAAAAATAAAATGTGAATCATAACGGTTAGCACATAATACATGAAAATCGGCATTTAAAAAGTAATAGAAAAAGACAAAACATAAAGATTCCTAGATGCAAATTTCTCTGTAAACATGAAATCATGAGCGCAAATAACATTTAAGGGCGAAATGTAGAATAAGACACATGAAACGAGTGTGATTAAGGCCTTATGTTAAAATATTCACACACATACTGTGCTGAGGTGTATATATAATATATATATATATATATATTATATATATATATATATATATATATATATAGATATTATAGAACATTGTACGTAATATATACACACAGGCACAGATTCTCACATATGCATATCCGCATATTGGTGTATATATGTGTGCGTGTGCACATCTACATAGACCAACATTCATATATGTATACATGCATATTTACATGCATACATACATGCATATATATGCATGTATGTATATATATATGTGTGTGTCTGTGTGTATGAGTAATATATAAATACATATATATATATAACATATATATATATATATATAGATATATATATACATATATATGTGTACATATAAATATACATATATAAATGTACATATATATACATATATAAATACATATATATATATGTATATATTTAAGTATGTATATACATATGTATGTATATGTGAATATATATAGTCATACCCACATACATAGATAGGTAGAAGAACAGTTCAGTACATATATACATACATACATACATATATACATACATACGTACGTACGTACAGACATATGAGTATGGGCACACAGTTCTAGTATAGTTTTCATCTATGCAAATCGATGTATAAAAATTGTCAAATTTGCTTAATATAATAATAATAATAATAAGAAGAAGAAGAAGAAGAAGAAGAAGAAGAAGAAGAGGAAGAAGAAGAAGAAGAAGAGCAACAACATTAATAATATTAATAATAATAATTAGTTGATTGTAGTTAATATTAATAATTCATTTAAATTATAAGTCGAAATATTTCTTTGTATATTTGTGTCTGATTCTATGCGTAAGTGAGTATGTGTGTTTTCGTGTTAGTGAGTTTGAAATAAAAGATTGAGATAAGAAAACAAGGAGGCAGACATTTCAAGTACTCTTTAATATTATGTTTATATTACTTCTTTGTATGTATGTATGTATGTATGTATGTATGTATGTATGTATGTATGTATGTATCTATCTATCTATCTATCTATCTATCTATCTATCTATCTATCTATCTATCTACTTATCTATCTATCCATATGTATCTCTATCACTCTGATATATATATATATATATATATATATATATATATATATATATATATATATATATATATATATATATATTGTTTATATTTTTTTCAGTACTTCGATTGATTGAAGAACAACTTAGCTATCCATATATCATTCGATTCGATATGTTATATTATCTGTTTCAACTGTGTACACACACACACAACACACACCACACACACGCACACACACACGCACACACTGTCTTTCTCTGTCTGCCTCTCTCTCTGCCTTTCTCTCTCTCTCTGCCCCCTCTCTCTCTGTTTAAATACACGCACACATATACAAACATACTTATATACATATATACATGCATACACATGAGCATTTCTGTATGCGAGTTTTGTGCATGAGTATACACACACACACGCATATATATATATATATATATATATATATATATATATATATATATATTTTTACATGGCTACCTATGCACAAATCTTTGAGCTCGTATTTCTGTCTATCTGTATATATGTCGGTCCAGTTTTATATTTTTCCCTACTTTTGTCTTTATCGTTATTTTCCCTGTTGTTCTACGTCGCTTATGTACTCCCTGTTGTTTTCTATCTATGCATTTATTGCTGGTAAATGTGTGTGTTTATTCGCGCTTCCGTGTATGCGCAGGCGTGTCTTGTGCGTGTGTGTCTCTGTGTGTGTGTGTTGTATGTGTGTGTGTGTGTGTGTGTGTGTGTTGTATGTGTGTGTGTTTTTTTCGTTTTGTACGGTTATGTAAATTCTTTTATTTGGTTTGAGAAGTTATGTTCTTTTAAACCAAGTTCAAATAGTTTCGATGTTGCTATTATTTTTTTTCTCTCTCTTTTGCACTTTAGATTGTATTCATAGATACGTAGATATTCACGCTTACACATATAGGCATACATATGAATGCATGTGTATATGCATGTAATTATATATACCTATATGTTATATATATATATATATATATATATATATATACCTACACTTATCTTTCTATCTCTCTCTGTATATATAGATATATATATATATATGTATGTATATATATATATATAAATTAATAATGATAATAATTTTAATCTATATCAAGGTAGTTTAGAACTCAGTATGGAACGCTGACTATGCATTAACTTTTGTCAGCCCTAGATTGCTGCAGTAGGGGCTTTAATTGCGCATAGTTTCGAAGAAAGTTAGTCACGAAACACAATGAGCTTGAGTTACTCCTGTAGTACTCTCAGCTAATAAAATTATGGTGTTTTGGAGCAGCGGTTCCCCTAGCAAATAATGTATAATGTGTGTGTGAGTGCGTGTGTGTGTGTGAGTGTGTGTGTGTTTGTGTGCATGTTTTGCTTTCTATACCTACATGCATACGTACAAATTTACATAATGCCTACCTACCAACATACGTGCATATATAAATATATATATATATATATATACATACATATATGTATCTATCTATTCATGAGTATATATTATATATATATATATATTATATATATATTCAAATATACATGCATGTTTGCATATGTATATATGTGTGTATATATACACATACTAACACACGCATATATAAATACGTTGACACACACACATACATGCACACTTTTCATATTGCGTATACACATTACACAGTAATGATGTAATGATTTAATTCTGTATAGTATTAATAAATCCCGTTAAAATTACTACGTCTACTGTTATTATTATCATCATCAATATTATCATTATTATCGTTGTTATTGTTGTTGTTGTTGTTGTTGTTGTTGTTATTAGCATCGTCACCCCCCGGCTCCCCTCAGCGCTAACTACCATCATCGTCATGAAAATTTACTGATTCCCGGAGCAAACCGCGTCTGATTTACTAGCGTTCCACTAATAAATCTGTTAACACCTTCACTATAAGAATAGGCGCATCGATTTGAAATAGGAGACATTGAGAACGAGGGAAAAACAAACGAGTTTGACTTGACATATTCCAAGCAGTCGCACACACGTACACACCGGTTTCTCTTAGATTTGCACAACAATCAAACTCTTGCACTCACGCATGAATTATATATAGATATATGTGAATATAACAAGTATGTCATTACAGATATATATATATATATATATATGTATACGTGTGTGGCGTGTGTGTGCCCATGTGTGTGTGTGTGTTTGTGTGAGTGTATGTGACTGCTACTGTGTTTGTGTATGAGTGATTGTCTGTCTGTGTGTGTGTGTGTGTGTGTATGCAGATGTGCGTACATATATGCATCCATATATGCATTTGTATTAGAAAGCATTGCATGCGAGTGTACGTATGAGTACACGTTTTTGTACACAGCTGTATGCATGTATACCTATACGTATATATACACACATATACACACACACGCACGCGCACATACACGCTGTCAATCACTTATATATATTATCGTATGCTATGTATGTATATATACACATGTTTATACAAATATGTATGTATGTGCATATATATATATATATAATATATATATATATATATATATATATACACACACATTCATACATATATATATATACGTATATACTTACACACACATACATATATATATACATACACACACACACACACACACACATATATATATATATATACATATACATATACATATATATATATATATAATATATATATATATATATATACATACATAAACACTCTTGTACTCTTTTACTCGAGGCTGCGTCATGCTGGAGCACCACCGTGGACTCATTTCTTCAGTCTGGGGTGTTTCACATCACCACTTCTGTATGAGCCTTTATCCCAGCTGTTGGCCCCTTAGGTGTATAAGGGAGTTTTATTCCGCTGCCCTCGTCTGGACCTCATGTTGGACTGTTGGTTCATCCGTTATTGTGGAGAGTAGGATGTCTAGTTCCTTTCCGAGACATCTACATCCACCTTATGCAGATTTCTTAATTTTTGTGGCAGGGCATTGAAGAGCTGTGGGTCTTTGTACCCTAGAATGTTGTAGTACCTGGTCCTGAATTTAGAGTGGACGGTACATTTAGTATAATACAATGGCGGCCAGTTCTGACATTTGTACGACTCTTAATACCGAAATGATGTACTAGCCCTGCTAGAGTTTTCCATATCCAAATTATTGTATATCTCTTGTACCTTCGCTCCAGGAAGTGAAGTTGCAGTCTCTTCAGCCTGTAGTTTATTGCTATAGCTCATCAGCTGCATTGTTGCATTTTTTTTTAGTGTACAGGCGTTGCACTACTCCAAGCTCTGCTGTTAGTATGGCACTATGTGGTGACTATAACTGGGAGCTGAGAACAAAGGTTCTCGTCAGAGTCAACATAGTTTCTTGGTCTCTTGTCTTGAAGGACCTCAGTATCCATCCTGTCAGTTGTCTGCACTTTGCTACCATCTTGCTAATGTGCATATAAATGTGTCATTGCACATACTGATCCCCGAGTCTTTCACTTCTTGTGACTCTGTGACTGTAGTGCCTTCGGGTCCTGCATAATCAAAGAAGATCAAAAGAGCTGGACAGGTAAGGAAACAGCAAACGAGGTGTATTAGTTTGAGTCTCATGCAGAATGGAAGAGTCCTTGGTGTTTCGAGCCTTTAACAAAAGGGAATGAAAAGCGAACCCAGGCGGATAGAGGAGAAAAAGGAAAGAAAAAGGTATCTGGATTAACGGTTACACACACATGCACATGTGCAATCACAGACACAGATGCAGTACACACTCATATTTATGTAAGTTTATATATATATATATATATATATGTTTATATATGTTTATATATATAAACATATATAAACATATATATATACATATAATATATATATATATATATATTATATATATATATATATATATACATATATATATATATATATATATATATATATATATATATATATATATGTATATATATATATACATATATATATATGTATGTATGCATGCATGCATGTATACATGCATGCATGTATGTATGTATGTACTAGTTGGTGCTGAAAATTTTGGGGTTTTAAGAGTGTCGCGAAAGGGCTGGTTGGGGCCCAAATTTCCGAGTTCTTTTACAAGGTTTAAGAAAACTGAAGGAGTGCTACAATAACTGTGAATCTGAGAAGTTGAATATGTTGAATAAAATTATGATTAATTGAGACTCCTGTATTTTCATTTACACCAACCAGGGAAAATTTTAGCATCACCTTGTATATCTGTATGTATGCAGAAAATACACTCTAATCTAAACACTTTAGAGGATATTTCCCTGACTACAATAACGAAATGTAAACAAATAGAATTTCATCCATTACGACTTGGAGTTTTATGTTTACATACTTTCTGGTCTGATGATCGTTATACATGAAACGGAATTCTTGAATTTGTGAAGATTCCGTTTAAATAAACTGCGTTTCTATAATTTCTTTTCCCAGGCGTTCCATCGTCTTTAGACTCTTCTATCTTGCCCCTCAAACAGCCATCTATTTTTTATGATGTTTGTTTCTTCTCAAGCCATGCATAGCTCATAGGGGACGGTTTTCCGGTTTCCTTGGCGTAAGGGTTCCCCACTTGGACGGGACGCCGTTCCGTCGCCGGTGAGCTGCAAGATGCAGGAGGAAAGAGTGAGAGAAAGTTGTGGCGAAAGAGTCAGCAGAAGTTCGCCATTACTTGCTGATGGAGCCGCGTGGAGCTTAGGTGTTTCACTCATAAACACACACATTTCCCGGTCTGAGATTCGAACCCGCCATCCTTTGACCGCGAGTCCGCTACTCTACCCACTAGGCCATGTGCCTCCACTATTGTTATGATAATCATTATCATGTATTTGCGAATTACAACACTGTTTGATCACAAGTAATGAGCCCACACATCTTAAAATTTCATCCATATTGTTCAAGGACAAGGAATCTTTCAGAATATCGTTTTACACTTAATAGTTTGTAGACTGGCATATTGCTTTTTGCTTGGAGCTCTATAATTGCTGTATTCTGATTGCATCTGTAATGGTACCTGTCATTCGAACATTTTATTTTTGCATATAAGACTCATGTCTCACAATTTTTTGCATTAATATGGACTATATAGTGTTCAACGGTTTCAAAATTGCGTGTATCTTACAGGATCAGCTATGAAAGTTTTGCGAGTGTACACACCTGCATCTCTCTATACACACACAAACACACAAACAAACATGTATATATATATACATATAATCAAAATAAGCAACAAGTGTATCTTCGGTAATTTTGTACGATCGCTACTTCATTTTATTAAACATTGTAAGTATTACATCAGTTTTAAAATGTTGAGCACACTTCAGCCATTTATAGAAGTCTTCCATCAAACGGAAAATACATATACTTATTGTGTGTATATATATATATATACATACAAACATGTCTCTCTTCCTCTCTCTCTTTCTACATATATATATATATATATTCATCGTATGATGTTGCATGTTAATTTAGTGCATTTGTTTTGGGTTTTTTTTACTGGATGCTGCACAGAATCAGGTTTTGCTGAATTGTCGGAGCGTCGATTACAATGACGTCTAGTATTTCCTTGCGGCATTTAAAACTCTGCGTTCGAATCGTGCCGGGGTCAAATTTGTCTTCGTTTTCCGGTGTAGATAACATATTTCAGTCGATATAATCGATTGCTCTCCTTCCCTAAATTTGAGAATCGATTATTTTATTTTTTTCTATTATTGATTGTTTTCGTTTCTTTGGTGCACTGTCTCAGATTTTAGGGTAAGTGTGAATAATCGATTTCAATCGAACATACCACCCTCCTCTCACTAAAAACTACTTTTCCTGATTCATTGTTATTAAAACTAAAAACACAATTATTATTATTATTATTATTATTATTATTATTATTATTATTATTATTATTATTATTATTATTATTATTATTATTATTATTATTATTATTATTATTATCATTATTATCATTATTATTATTATTATTTTTATTATTAATTTTATTATCACCATTATTATTATTATTATTATTATTATTATTATTATTATTATATTATTATTATTATTATATTATTTTTATTATTATTATTATTATTATCTCTTATCTTATTTTATTGAGTATGATGGAGAGTATCAGTAACTACATCCAGCAGACTAAAGGGGCACGTGTTTTGCAGATCATACTTGAAGAACCCTACAGAGAATTCTTGCACTTCCAAGCAATTGTGGTTTTTCTAGGTTTCTCTCTTTTTTCCCCCAATATTTATGAACAACGTTGTTAGTTGTGTACTGATATTTCCGAGCGCACCGATCGTTATTGGTATCACGTCCGCTCTCTCTCCATTGCCTACAACCCTCTTGTTTCTCACTTCAATCCACCGTAGTTCACTTTTCCTTTTTTTTTTCTCCTTAATCCTGTTGTCACCAGGACAAGCTATGTCAATTATCATACATGTTTTTTCCTCTTTTCTCTTCACCACAACAATATCAGGTTTCCGATGTCTAATCTGATGGTACACTGAATCATCGCATCGTACACGATTTTGTAATCCTTATTCTCAGCAACATCTTCCGGGATTTGGTTATACTAAGTTTTTGATATTTTTAGGCCACGATTTTCAGAGGTCTCCAATGAATCATTCTTGCCACATTGTCATGCCCCCTTTTGTATTAAGGTTCTGTTACTTTCTGCAATTCCCTAACAATGTGAAATACTGCCTCATTCCTAACACCACACATTCTGCATTTGTCACTTTCGGTTGTGTTGTCAGCTCTGCATTTCACATAGTTTGTCCTCAAATCTTGTTCTTGTGCCTCGCATATAAGCGCTTCTGTTTCTCTCTTCAGGTCACTCTTCCGCATCCATAACGATTTATCTTCAGCATCTGTCTTGACACTCGTATTTCTCCAAGCTGGCCGTACATTTTCCCCCTCCTTTCTATAGTGTTTCTTTTTCACGTTCTTTTTCGCTTTAACTTTCTCATTCTCAACACAGTTATTAGTTTGGATAATGCTAGACTTCTTCACATGCATCAACAATGGTTCCGCGGCACTTTTCTTACATACCGCCATAACCTGTGTTCCTCTGATTCAATACGATCCTGACAACTGATCAAACCTCACCAACTCTTTCTTCTGGACAAGTCCAACTCTTGGAATGGAATATTCTGTGCAATGCCAATATATTCTCTCTCTTCGTATTCATACTTATCAATTCTTTCTTTCCCCAATTTCTGATTACAGTTCCGTACCGAACTGATGCTGTCGTCCATGTATTTACTGCTTAGATATGATTCAATCCAGTCAATTTTGAGCAACTGATATCCCAGGTTCCTATTCTTCAATATCAAGTTCAGAATGATCATGCAAAGTACAAAAAGCAATGGAGATAAGCTACCTCCTTGGAAA
Source organism: Octopus sinensis (assembly GCF_006345805.1). Classification (NCBI taxonomy): domain Eukaryota; kingdom Metazoa; phylum Mollusca; class Cephalopoda; order Octopoda; family Octopodidae; genus Octopus; species Octopus sinensis. Next base: position 11,708 of record NW_021832792.1, read on the forward strand.
ATATCCAGGTTTTCCCAAGCTTTGTCCGTACGAAGACAAATAAGTTTACTAACCCACCATACATCTCTTTGGAAAACATGTTGTATTCCTTGCAATTTCAAACATACCAAAACAATTGATGATATGCGAATATGGAAGAATTGCGGTAATCTATCCAGGCCATTCCCAAATTTATCTATCTTCACTTACACTCTCGCATTTTCATTTTATTTATCAATAATTGACCTTTGCTACCGTTGCATTCCCTGGTACGACCTTTTTTTGTTCCATTGGTAAAATGTCATTATTATCAAGAAATTTGTACATTTCTTCTGTAATCCCACCTGACAGTAAATTCCACTTTAATGGAAGGCAAGGAATTGGCCTTTAATTGACGGCAGCATTTTCTTTCGATACATTCTTCAAGCACTACACTGTTCGTCTTTTGGTCAAACACCCAGGAATTTCTTCCGCTCCATCAATCAATGCATTAAATTGCTCTGAAACCAATTTGTGGCACCTACTGAACTTTTTCTTTTTTATCTAAAATCCCTGTACACCATCAGTCCTGCTGCATTCCAATTGCTCATCGTTTTGCTATTTCTGATACTGTCCTCAGTAAAGGAGATAGCTTCTTGCGGGAGATAAGAAGCTGTTTGCTTCAGAATGCAGCGCCATTCAACTCCAGTGTTGTGTTGTCCTTCTTTACTCCATACCCCACCCCAATACTGTCGACTTCCAAATGCATCAGGTACTAAGCATGTTATATCATAGTTAATTTTTTGGAGTGTTAGAAGTTGAGCAAACTAAAGCCTGAAGTAAATTCAAGACACAATAATAAATTTTAATCTCATAACACAGTAATATGCGTCGATATTAACACATCAAGATTTATAAAATACGTAAATTCACGCTGCCCGCAAGTTACTGTTAATTAATTATTATTATTTCTGCATTGCTACTACTACTGCTACTGCTGCTGCTGCTGCTGTTGTTGTTGTTGTTGTTGTTGTTTACTACGCACTTGTACTTCATGAAAACCTCCCGCAGTTTTGGTTTATATAGTTTCTCCTTATTTTCCCCTCATCGTTTTGGCCCTTTATAACGAACAAAATAAATCATTACTTTCATTATCAGAATTGCGAAGGGGGGAAAGGTGCTTAGCAGCATTTCATTCATCTTGTTCTGAGTTCAAATGCCACCGAGACCGTTGGTTTTTTGCTTTTTTTTGTGTGTGCCTTTCATCATTTTGGAGTCAATGTAATACATGACAGTTGTTCATAGGGGTCAGTGTAATCGAGTACCCCTCCACTCCACGAGAATTTCAGATTTTATATTTATAACAATGATGATAATCATCATTACTATTAATATTATTATAAAATTTTTCAAGTTACACCTAAATATGAAGCGGAGTGTCAAAGGTGGAATCATTGCCCTTCGTTAAAATAGCTGAAACGCTGGTGAGAGTGAAGATGTGACCTGGCTCAACGAATGAGCCTACCCTAAACATGCCACTCATGGCTGGAGACCACAATTACAATCAAGGTAATCCAGGACCTTGGAGAAATCTTTCAGGATAGTTAAATATGCCTCACTTTTGGATACAACTACGATATATCTCACATCACTGTGTTATAAAAGATATTTGATAGTTTTTTTCTTTTCCATAATATTCGTTTTGTAACTTGCCCTTCTTTGGGTTCCACATTTAGGCTTCAGCCTTTTCCCATTAAAAGAAAGCGTTGTTTAACAGCAAGTCTACCAGGTTTTTATTCCAACATTGCTACAAGTTACATTACCGGTTACGTCAACGAGGATGCTTGTCCTCAAACCCAGAATCGCTAAGGAAGAATTAAAATGGAAGCAAGTAGTGGTTCTTTCTTCCATTCTCATAGCGTTATGATGAGCAGGAAGACTTAGTGGAAGAAGTGGGCATGTACTTGAGGAAGCAATGAACTGGGAACAAAGACACCCAAGAAAAAAATATTGTTGCAGTCCACTCAACTGGCAAAAACTGAGTAATCCTGCGACGGACTTACATCCCGTGCAGTTGGGGAATATATACGCCATGGTAAGTGAAAAACCGGCCCTTAAGAGTCAGCATAACTCAGACAGTAATTGTTTTCTTAACTTTCACATTCTAAAACTCATTGTTTTAAAATTTTATCTTATTACATGGTTCGAGTTCTTCTCACAGATAAAGCACAATTCATTATGGAATAGTGGATTCGCAGAGTCATTAAATTACCTCTCCCTATATCTTGGCCTCACATCTACGTCATCTTGGCAGCAGAGGTCAATTTGTCTTTTATCGCTTGATGATTGATAAAATATGTACTAGTCAAATACTGGTGTTGATATTATCGACTAATTCATTGCCTTATTTCAGAGTTTCGGCCTATATTCAACTCAATTATCAAGTTTGGAATAGTGGATTAGCAGAATAGTTAAGAATGAATCATAATGTAATACAGTATTTGCACTGGATCTTTAAAGATTTCTGTTCAAGTCAAGAGGCGCTCAACTACATTTTTCATCCTTTCTGAGTCTATTAAATAGATTGCTTCTTATAAAAGAAAAAAAGCAAGATTGAGGCAACGACACTGCATTCGTCCCTCAAATTCGTTGAGTTCAGCGGGCTCCAATTTAATTTTCATCAAACTCAAAGATGTTGATGCCTCTGCAAATGAGCAATTATATAGCCATTACGCTTCCTAAGCTTGTCACAAACCCTAACCTACAGCCTTAAAAAGAGAAAAGTAAACAGAAAAAAGAAGTAGATATTATTGTGATACATACACAGTAGTTGAATAACAAACCAGATTTGTCACAGCTGGAAGACATTTAATTATAGGTCAAATGGATCAGAAATGACCAGTGGCTAAACAGCTATTATATCAACCAATGTAGACATAGCCTGTTATACAGTTATTAGGGTCGAAAATCGAAGTCTTACAAAAATTCCTCTTGTCGATGACCTTAAATCCACTTCTCAACTGGAAACCTCAGGCGGCGTGGTAACACAAGGAAAAAACCATCCTTATTGCCACAGACTGAAACTGTACCCTGGATATTGAGTTGTAGCTTCCAATTTCAAGAGGATACTATTTCATCTACCCCTTTCAAAAGTAAAAGGAGTTGCGTCTGCTGCGAGGATGAGCAATCAGTTTTATTAAGTGGAAGACTGAATTACTTGTGTATTGAATTACTGTATTAGCCGCCGAGTACTCCGCAGACCAATATACCAATTTTTTTTTTAAAGTAAATGCAGTACAATGCACCACACATTACCAAGCTTGGAGCTTTTAATTTCTTATTACTACGTAGAAGCAGCGTCGCGAATAAGACGACGTGTCTTAAGTATATTCAATATGACAGACTTTATCCATCACCATGTCTGCTTAGATACTCTTTAGGATAAAAAGTAGTTAAGTAAATAGATAGAAAGTTTGATTGGTGTATAGATAGATAGATAGATAGATAGGGGAGAAAAAGAGAGAGTGAGTGTGTGAGATGAACTATGGGCCTTAATACTGTTACTTTGGCTATTGACAGTTGAATGATAAAAGTAAGAGCCTTTGGCAAGTATTGAACACTGGGTACGACCGGCCGTAAGAAACACTATATAGAATTCTAATCAAGGATCTCAGAAATCGGCCACCTCGCTACCTAAATATTTACAGTCTGGCTGAAAGACTGCATGTAAGATGGAGACTTCGGTATTCTGAGAACATACAGCTAAAAGGAAATATGAATAATATAGCGAGATTTAAAATCTCGACTAACTGGGATGGCCCAAATAGGAAAATATCGTCAAGGTGTATTGTATAAATCTAAGACAAAAAAAAAAAAAACAGAAAAGAAAGATAGGACCTAACTTCAGAAGGAAAAAAAGCAATCGTTAGTTTTAAAAATTATGGAAGTGAGAAAAGGGAATGATTAGCGTATATAATATATTCACTTGCGGGGGCGGCCAGCTGACAGAATCATTAGGACGCTGGGCTAAATGCTTAGCAGCATTTCGTCTGCCTATAGGTTCTGAGTTCAAATTCCACCGAGGTCGACTTTTCCTTTCATCCTTTCGGGGTCGATTAAATCAGTACCAGTTACTCACTGGGGTCGATGTAATCGACTTAATCCCTTTCTCTGACCTTGTTTGTCTCTTCTATGTTTAGCCCCCCCTGTGGGCAATTAAGAAATAAATATACTGAGTTGCCTATTTTAGGAATCCTTAATCTTATTGCAAGTGCTACTACTTTTGTTGTTATTGTTGTTGTTGGTGTTGTTTTGCCGCAGGTGAGCCCTGATTTGCAGCCCCGATTCTGTTGTTGTGAGTCAGAATCTCTGAATAAGCAGCCCTGAGTCAGTGGCTGATGAAGCTGTGATCATCTCACCTTGATTTAAAATATATATAGAAGTGTGTGTGTGTGAGTGTATATACGTATATTTATCTACACACACACACACACACAATAACATCCTACATATATCTTTATTTTTATTTCTCGTCATCATCCTATATCCATCCTTTTCCAAGTAACTCCTTATATTTAACTCTACTATTTCTCTCTAGTTGACTCTCACATATTGTCTCTGATGAGGACATGTCCCTAGTATCCCAGAAACATCTGTAAGACTACCTTTCTCTTTAAAAATGTCCTATAAATTCCTACAGCTTTCGCTTTGCTGTCACATTTTATTTAACATATGTATGTATGTATGTATGTATGTATGTATGTATGTATGTATGTATGTATGTATGTATGTATGCATGCATGTATGTATATGTATATGTATATGTATGTGTATACAGTTGCTATATATATACAAAGTGTGCAAGTAAATGACCTTCCTCAAATTTCTTTGCTCATCCAATCAGCATGTGTGTAAGTGGCTGAGTATACCTTAGATGCATGTAGTTCTAACGTTATCCTTAAGCAGACTGTGTAATATGATATATGACAAGGCTGGCATTTTCAAACAGATATGCAGTACATCCTATGGGCTTCCATAGTTTCTGCTTACCAAGTTTCACTTCCTAATCTTGTATCGACCAGAAATTATGGTTAAAAATGATAAATGAAAACACTTGAATATATGCCAAACTGTGAATCGAAACTGGGGTTTCATGATTTTAAAGCCAATTTCATAATCACTCGTCCGTGGTAAATGGTTACGAAGTTGGCTTTGAATGCATAATACATTCCAGGTACGCACAAGTCCCCTCCTGTGATGTAAATACAAGACTACCCATTCAGTGAAATTTGGTTGCTATTTCTAGCGTGCTGCTTGAGTGCAAGGAGGCATCTTCCTTCGCTCAGTAGTAATAACGCAATACTAATATTGTTATTATTATTATTTTGCCCCAAGTATGTCATAACTACTGAGATATATTAGGGAAATGTTACAGCTTTTCTCCTCTACTGCCTAGAACAAGACTATATTCTAAAGTATTCGTATGTTCTCTGCAGCAAGATATAATTTGCGGAAGGTTAGATTGCAATTTCTAATACATTAAGCGACTGTCTGAAGATTTCCTCTTTGAGTCAATATTCTAGCTGTTGAAGTCAGGGAGCTGGCAGAAACGTTAGAACGAAATGCATAGCCGTATTTCGTCTGCCGTTACGTTCTGAGTTCAAATTCCGCCGAAGTCGACTTTCCTTTCATCCTTTCGGGTCGATTAAATATGTACCAGTTACGCACTGGGGTCGATATAATCTACTTAATCCGTTTGTCTATCCTTGTTTGTCTTCTCTGTGTTTAGCTCCTGGTAGGTAGTAAAGAAATAGGTATTTCGTCTATCTTTACGTTCTGAGTTCAAATTCCACCGAGGTAGACTTTCATCCTTTCTGAGTCGAAAAATTAAGTACCAGTTCCGCACTGGGATCAGTCTAACCGATCTGCCCCCTCCCCGAAAATTTTGGGCTTTGTGCCTAGAGTAGAAAATGGTATTCCATCTGTTGCGTTACCTGTTGAAATTCTAGTTATTGCGTCCGTTATCAAAGACATAGCTGACGCGTAGTTTTCAAGAATTCTAGAACTTGTTACAGGATTTGATATCATTTCTTAAACTTTTACAAACAAGATACATCATGTTTACTTTACATTGGATTGTGGCCGCGCTGGAGCACCACCTCGAAGGGACATGCCTAAGAAATTAACCTAAGTATATAATTTTCAATCAGGTACATGATCCATTAGGCACTTTTGCCGAAATGCCAATGTACGGTGATGTAAAGAAACCAACTCGAATTGTGAAGCTTCGGCGTGAGACAATCATACTAATGCATACATACAAATACACATATACCTGAGGAGATTCTACACAGATTTTAGTTACCAAATTTACTGAGAAAGTATTAACTGGCCCGGGACCAGTATGTGGTACCCTTTGCTCAGGGCACGACGTAGTGAACAGATACTTGAACGTCGTGTTTCGGAAGCGATCTTCTACAACACGCGGCAATGCCTGCGCCTGTGTATTTCGATTTCAATGAAACGAGGCACATCCATATCTACGTACAAGCCCAGAAACGGATATACACAAAAATGAAAGATACATACATAAACTTGCATGAACATGGAATCCTACGCATGTAGATACATGTAAATAAAATACCTGCACGAAAGTAATCGATAATATCGAATGCAATGAGATGAAAGTCAATAACGGATAAGAAATTTACATGGAACAGAACGAATGCACGTATGTGAATGTGTGTGTGTACGTGTCTGTTTATTCACATGCGTTTATACATTTACACATACACACATACTTCTGTATGTATATATGTATATGCATCGGTATTGAATACGTACTTATACATGCATATATGTATAGACGAAATATCCATGCATACACATATATATATCTATATGTAGATATGTAAATATGAATGTATATGTGTGTAGATATGTATACATACATACATATATATATATATATATATATATATATATATATATATATATATTTACTATATCTATATATGTATAAATACATGTGTACTGTTATCTGTATGTATATATATATATATCAATGTATATATATGTATGTACGTATATATGTATATATATCTATATATGAGTATGTATATATATATATATATATATGCATGTATTGTATTCCTTTTGTACGCGTTTGCATGTCAATCTCCAAGAAAAGGTATGTGTTCAACATGAAACAAGATTTTTCTTTTTCTTTTACAAAACAACCGCCATTGTATATAGACACATAACATGCATTCAGACACAAACACCCACACACACATGCACACACTCGCACGCATACACTCACACACACACGCGCGCATATGTGCTATAAATATAAATATATATCCAAATAAACATAAGCCATTGTGTATATATATATATATATATATATATATATATATACACACATATATATGTATACGTGTACACATGTATATTATATGTTTCTCAAACACACAGAGTTTTATTTTGATACAAATTTGCAAAGTGGCATGCACACACACACACACACACACACACACACACACACAACACACGCATACACACACACGCGCGCCATCTCATACTACATATACCCACATACATATATGCATAGAAACGTATTTTCATCCCGGCAATAAAGAGAGCAGGAGACCATCAACCATAATTTTACAAATTCAACCTGTAAGCCATTATTTTTATTAAAGTATAAACATATATATATATACATACATACACACACACATATATATATATATATATATATATATATATATATATATATATATATATATATATGTGTGTGTGTGTGTATGTATGTATATATATATATATGTTTATACTTATATGTACATATATATATATATACATATATATATATACATATATATATATATATGCATATATATATCTCTATATCTACATGCGAATATATGAATGTGTGCGCGTGTGTCTGTGTGCGCGTGTGGAGGGGGGGGGTTATATAAGCATTCGAGAGAACGTGAAATATTTCTTTTCGTTTAACAGTGGTTCTCGAAAGATACCAGCTATTATTCACAACTTCATGTGTACTTCGAGATCCACTGCTCCCCAACACACACACAGACACAGAAACACACACACACACACACATAAATATATACATACATACATACATACATAGTTAAGTCGAATATATTTTCAATTCTCAGTGCCCAGAATTGCCCACTGCGATACCCACCTTCTCCATTGCTACGGAAATCGTATTTTTGTTTCTCAACACCAGCAGCCCCATCACCACTAATTACCTCTTGTAATTCTAGTAATTATATTTTATTATTTACCTATTAACTTCTACCTGTCGTTTCTTTAAATATTCCTCCTCCTATTTCACTTTCTAACATCTCCGCCTATCTATCTACATAATCCGTCTTACGAACGTCGACATCTGTTTCTGATTTCCTGTCCAAATACCCTCTCTGAAATACATACACACAGACACCCACACAGACACATACACACACATGCACACGCACATATACGAAAACGTGTGTTTTAAAAGGTTAATCGAAAGCGCTCACACATTCTAGGAGACAATTTTCTTCCAAAATGGATAGTAACATACTGATTAAAGCTTTTATAACTTTTATAAAACATATCCTTCACATACATACTTACATTCATTCATATATACATACATGCATACATACATACATACATGCATACATACATACATACATACATACATACATACATACATACATACATACATACATACATACATACATACATACATGTATAAGAGCACAAATGCGTAAAAGGTTCTCTACAGCTGTTTCAGACGCATACATTTTATTGATGAAAATTCGATCGTATCATCAATAAGAGAGAGAGAAAAAATGTTCTCTTCTGGTGAATTGAATTTTAAAATTTGGTCCGTAGAAAAATCACCACAAGATGTGGAATATGGACTGACCCTCTCATTTCGTTATCATTGAAAACAGTGAAAACATACGGAGAGTAATCCATATCTAGCAGGCTAAAATTTCAGAGGCCTATCTGTCATAAAAAAAAAAACAACGGACGGTGCCACAGTAAATTATTTCATTGTAGAGGGCTAGAGTGGTGACCAGAAATACACACACACACACACACACACGCAACTACATCTATCTATCTATTTTATCTATCTATCTATTTATCTATCTATCAATCTACATAATCTTTCTATCTAATCTATCTGTTTGTCTCTCTATATATATGTATATGTAAGTATATATATGTATATATATATATGTTGAGAGTGTGAGCGGATGTGCGTATGAATTATGTACAGGAAGTAATAAATTTACAAAAAGGTAAATAAATCTGAAAGATCTAATATATAAGGCATTCTTAGATATACTATGACATATAAACAGGACCCAGCACTGCTGCTATAACTGATTATAAATCTAATGAATGCAATCCGACCCCAGTCTAAATAACACCAAAATCAACCAAAAGCTAAAGAAACTTCTATACCCCACATTCATTTCCCACACGTACTACGAAATAATTGTGTAGTATAATTGTCCTAAATCTAAAAAAGTTACCCCTGAGTTACTGACATCTTTTCCAGGAAGAAATACATAGGTTTGTCTCTCGTCTATGTGGAAGCACTCCGTCGGTTACGACGACGAGGGTTCCGGTTGATCTGATCAACGGAACAGCCTGCTCGTGAAATTAACGTGTAAGTGGCTGAGCACTCCACAGACACGTGTACCCTTAACGTAGTTCTCGGGGATATTCAGCGTGACACAGAGAGTGACAAGGCCGGACCTTTGGAATACAGGTACAACAGAAACAGGAAGTAAGAGTGAGAGAAAGTTGTGGTGAAAGAGTACAGCAGGGATCACCACCATCCCTGCCGGAGCCTCGTGGAGCTTTAGGTGTTTTCGCTCAATAAACACTCACAACGCCCAGTCTGGGAATCGAAACCGCGATCCTACGACCGCGAGTCCGCTGCCCTAACCACTGGGCCATTGCGCCTCCACTCTCGTCTATGTACGAGTGTCTGGATAAAACATCATCTAAGAGACGTCTTCTAAATGCGGAAAAACATTAATATTTTTGCAATACATTTGAGATCGTCCCACCCTTCCAATCACCTATCGTTACTTTTACGTCATCATATGAGGTTACTGCCCTACGCATCTATCTAGCACTATAGCTCCTAAAATCTAATCCATGTATCTATTATCCCCTCTAACTAGCCACTAGAATACTCTAACGGTCACAGGTATTTTATAACTAGAACGATTGTGATCGCATGGCTGCTGGATTGTGGCTAACCTTTGCCTATACAACATACACCTAGATATCTACACCATTCCCTAAATTGGAAAGAAGGTGAATCACAGAACATTGAATACAGAAAAAAAGACACCTTGCGGTACTTGTTCTAATTCTCTGTGATCTGAGTTCAAATACCACCTACGGCAACTCTGCCTTTTATCCTTTTGTGGCCGTTAAACAATGTACTAATTATGTACGGAATCATCCCCCTTTTCTCTCTCTTTCTCTCTCTCTCTCTTTCTCTCTCTCTCCCTTTCTCTCTCTCTCTCTCTCCCTCTCTCTCTCTCTGAATAGGCTATGTGAGAGGCCCCAGCCTCAGGAGGCTGTTTCTAACACGGCCCCATTAAGGTATTTACCTCTTGCTATGGACAGTACATGGAAGAAAACCTAAACCGGAAGTAACGATGTATCCTCAAAGTCGTCGTTAAGCATGACAGAAATAACAACCAAGTCTTCCTCAAATCATAAATCAAATTTCTAAGAATAAACATGACTACAATTTACTATGTTGTCTCAGAGATTCTCAGCAAGGAAATTAAGATTAGATGGCCAAGGCTGAGATGCCCTTGATCAAGGTGTATATGCAATCAAAGCTAACATGAAACTTAGAATTACATTAGCAACAGCAACAGCAACAAACAGAATACTCTGAACTGAAATAATAATGTAAATTGAATGATATTATATCGAGAGATTTAGCAGAGATTTACTGAAGGTTTACTCTTAGTCTTGGTTATGAAGGCTCAAGTATTAGTTACATATTAGTGCTTGTGGCAGCATATCACAGGTGATATAGATAAATAATACAAATGATTGGTAAAGGAAAACTTTAGATTTTGTTAAATTAAAATAGCTGTTAAATTCAAGAGTTTATTGCGGAAAAAACAGATGGTGGGTGACACATATCGGTAAAAATAAATAATAAAAAGTAAGACGAAATCAAATCAATAGATGTTACCTTAAAAAGAAATAAAAATATTGAGAAAAATGGAAAATATTACAATTATTGCAAGTGTGTCATGGGGAGAAGCAAGAAAAAATTCTGGAGGTTTTCGTAGTGATCGATTGAAACTCCAAAGTAGGGAGATCACCGAAAATTTGGAATCGAACTTGCAGCAGGAGATATGGTATCTCGCATATCTAAATCCATTCCCTCGCGCACCTTCCCGCCCATTAAACAAAACCTTTCTCTGCCATCTAATCGAAAATTTTACATATTCGTGTTGGAAATGATTCCATAGTGTCCGTGGTGTTAGTGTTGAAGTTACAGAATGGGAACAAAATATAGTTTTAGTATTTCTGTGATGACCTACATCCATAGATAAAAACCTAACCATAGCACTGCAGATGAATGAAACACACTTCAAATTTGCAGTGCTACCACTGCCGCTTACAGCTGCAGATAGTCACATATTAATCTTGCTGCTTGTATTTGCGAGCAATAGATAAAGAAAAGAAAAGAAGAAAACCACTGAGTCTTAACAGGGCCTGCCTGTTCAGACTAAGCCACCAAATTCTTCTTCACACATTTGCGGATGTATATGCATACAGAAATATATATGCACGTATACATGTATGCAAACACACGCACACACACACATATACACACATTTATACGACCATATTAATCTATATTTCTCTACCAATATATTTATTATATATTCTCTATCAAACATTACCATTGAAGCATATATTATTATTGTTATCGTTTGGCCATTTACCAAACTAGAGAAATACCTATACACTTGCCAATGTGCCAATCTACAAATCAACGTATATCTGCTACTGTACAAACCAGAGATATCGCGCAAGTCAGCAAACAACTCGGTCATATATTTTCCAACTGGCCCCACTCGAGTGTTATCACAATCCCTATCTATATTTCTACTAAATTTCCTGATTATATTTACCTTACCACGCATATCTTTCTAAGTAATTAGCTGACATACTACATACTAGCCTGTCAGCAAATATACTATTTGTCCTACTAAAGGACATACCAGCCTACCTACCTAATTACATACCGGCATACCTATCTACATTTCTGTCTATCAATGTGTGTGTTTGCTTGTGCATACATACATACACACACACACACACATATATATATACATATAACAATGTATATATATATATATGCACATATATATGTATGTATATATATATATATATATATATATATATATAATATATATATATATATATATACACATATATATACATACATACATACATAATACTTACATTCATACATGCATACACTAGGCCTAGTGGTTAGGAGGCTGCACTCGGGATCACCAGGTCATGATTTCAATTCCTAGACCAAGTGGGGCGTTGTGTTCGCGAACAAAACACTCATTTCGACACCTGACGTGTGGTACACCGTGCACCTATTCAGACAACATCAATTTGATGAAGAGCGTGAGCTAATGTACAGACATACATTTCATCATTATAAACAAAACATGTTTGCCGGTCCAGCGAATAAGAAGGTGAAGAAAGAGCAGTTACTCCGGAGAAGAGCATGTGTCTGGGTACATGACCAAAAAATAACTGCATATATATATAAGTGTGTGCGTGCGTGTGTGTGTGTGTATGTGTGTGTGTGTGTGTGTGTGTGTGTGTGGGTGCGTGTGTGTGTGCGTGTTAATATTGTGTAATGCATACAATATGTATTAATATATAGTTTTCGTTATACATTTAATTTTTATACTCTTTGTTCTGTCGCGCAAAATTTCAAGGGACTCAATATAATCTAATGTTAGAAGTGTGAATAGTTTAACTGTATCGTGTACCTCTCTGTAGTAAACATGATTTGAAAACCACCTGCTAATGTAAGATCAACAAGCCAAACAAGGTAACTGTATAGGATGTTCCGCAGACAGTGAATCTTTAGAATAGGACCTGGTTCTGATCATTCAGAGTAGCTGTAGAACTATTTGATAATCTCACGACCATAATACTTCATCTTCACAAACCTTCTTTAAAAAATAAATGAATTTATGAAAGGTGTAATTAGAAATTCAAAGTCATTCCCCACTTGTACATTGCAACTAATAAAATAAAATAATAAATCCATGTTGCAAATCATCAATGACTTGAAGTACTCTTTCTCTCTTTTACTCTTTTACTTGTTTCAGTCATTTGACTGCGGCCATGCTGGAGCACCGCTTTTCGTCGAGCAAATCGACCCCAGGACTTATTCTTTGTAAGCCTAGTACTTATTCTATATGTCTCTTTTAGCCGAACCGCTAATTACGGGGACGTAAATATACCAGCATCGGTTGTCAAGTGATATTGGGGACAGACACACAAGCATATATACACACACACATATGGTCGGCCCGTGGCTATAGTAGAAGACACTTGCCCAAGGTGCCACGCAGTGGGACTGAACCCAGAACCATGTGGTTGGTTAGCAAGCTACACAGCCACTCCTGCGCCTAACATATAATCTAACACTCCCTAACATATATTCATTATTCCTTTCTTGCTAGTTTCATGCGTGGGGACGTAACTGATATTGTAAATCATTTGTTAAAGGATTTCACCAAATGCTTTCAGGTGCACATTTTCTGACTCATTCTGCATTATTGGTAACTTCCCAGGAATATATATTCACAAACTAATGCAAATAAAGAAAGTTAGCTCATCAGATCGCCGGAAATTCATGGTCATCCCCAAAATGCAACTCTAAATATACACACATTTCTTTATACAGTAACCCCACGTCATAGCGCTGTTCACCTATCGCGGTTCACCTATCACGGCTTACTTAAGCTTACGTGGATTCCCCTGTAGTGTTGTTTTGCATTTATAATGAAATAAATATATGCAAATTATAAAAATGATAAAAGAAAATATACAGTACTGTTTCTATCTCACGGATTTCATCCATCGCGGAGGTTTCGAAACGTAACACTCAAGGAATTACTGTATATACAATGTATGGGGACTAGACAAAATTGGCTTCATTTGGTCAGGAAGAATAAAAATATGTTGCTTCTTTACAATTAAGTTAAAACGTTAAATAAAAATCCAAGGAATTGATTATCCTGAAGGACAGCGAAAGGCAAGAAGATAGCAGAAATCGAAATACAAGCAGTTAAAATATAAATTGTGTTCCATTGTACAATGCCGAGCATACATACTAATGCAAGCAGGTACGCAAAATTTCCTCCCCACTGAAATTGATACTACATGAATAAGGCTGCGAAACGGCAGTAAGCCTAAGGATATCACGTGGTTAATTAAATACATATTCACATCTTATACCCCCTGAATTTATGGTTTATATACTCTTCCGGAAATCATTCCATCGATAGGAACTCGTCAAACTCTTCTTCACAGACGTTCAACATTGCACTACTTATAATGGAATACAATGTAGACTGCTAGACGAGTCTGTAGGAGGAGCTTACTGTGATAATCGCACGATATTCGGAATCTACATCTTGTGGGTGTATGTGTATGTATGTATATGTATATGTATGTATGTATATATATATATGCATATTGTAATCAATACCACTAAATCGCTTGAAATAGTATATATATACATATATATATATATATATATATATATATATATATAAATCCCTATGTGGTAACTTTAACCCCAGTACACATCACTCCAGATAAAAGAAGAAAGCATTCTATGCTGTATTCTCAAATAAGCCAAGACAAAATGAAAGGGATTTTCGCCCCCTTATATGTACATATGTCATTATTTAATGTTCTTTCAAGATTTCTTGCCAATGGAGAAAGAGACGGTTTCTAACCTAGATTCAAGGCTCTTCCACAGGAATTTCACCTGTTTGCATGTGAGTATGTCTATAGTATTTGGTGTGAGTGCATGTACAGATTTGCATATTTTGTTTTATGTATTCTCACACATGTATGTGTATGTATGTATATATATATACAGAGAGAGAGAGAGATAGATAGGTAGATGGATAGAGAGAGAGAGAGAGAGAGAGAGAGAGAGAGAGATAATTCTTTTAAAACTTTAGTAGCTTCATAACGAAGTTGCAGCCTTACTGGGACACCGTCGTTAGCTTTGATGTAGTTGTCCTCATCCACGTTTCCTGCAACGAGCTAGGTTTATCCGGAACTCCTTACAGGAAGAGATCCAGTCTTGTCTTGAAGACAGCTATATGTATGTATACATACATATATACTGTCACACACAGGCACACACTCATACATAAACACAAATATTATTATATATCACCTAGATTTCTTATAGTGGAGGTGCGTGGCTTAGAGGTTAGGGTATCAGCATCATGATCGTAAGATTGTGGTTTCGATTCCTGGACCGGGCGACGCGTTGTGTTCTTGAGCAAAACACTTCATTTCACGTTGCTCCAGTCCACTCAGCTGGCAAAAATGAGTAACGCTGCGATGGACTGGTGTCCCGTCCAGCTGGGGAACACATACGCCATTGAAATCAGGAAACAGGGCCCATGAACCTGGCTAGGCTTTAAAAGGGCGAGAAGTAGAAGATTTCTTATAAGGGGAAGGTGGAATGATCTGCTAAAAATAGCAACTAAAACCTATTTAAATCATACCTTATCCTCTTAAGAATAGCAATGACCAGATTTATATTCTAGTCTTTGATGTATAACGAAAAGGAAGAAAAAGGTGGGATGGTCATAGATGGATATCCTTTCATTATAAATTTACTTCTTGAGGGCTAACTAGAAGCTATATAACTGCAAAAGTAACAAAAAGATGGAAAGCAGAATTATTGTGTAGTAGTACTAAAGAGGAAGTTGGAAGGGTAGCTCCTAAAGAATTATTTAGTGACTTAACCACCGACACTAAAGTAGCGTAATACAGTGAACTGAACCAAGGTGTACACAGCAACTTGTCTGGTTGTCCGGTAACTTAAGTGGGAGAATTTTCTTCTTGAAGTGAGTGAGTGAAACAGAGTTTAGACAGAGGCATAAACGTCTGCAAAAATGTATGTCATTAAAATTTATAGCCCCAATCTACATGGAAACATACTCCCCCCCCCCTAAAAGTTATCTTATCAACCTAACCAAGTAGAGGGTCACTTCGTGGTCGCTCAGTATAAGGGAAAATGACAGACAAATCTCCTTCAAATCATATCACACCTTGTTTAATAAAAAAGATTCATTGCATGATATAATTATACATATACTCTATGTGACAACAAGCAATAATAATAATAATAATAATAATAATAATAACTTTAGTAGTAGTAGTAGTAGTAGTAGTAGTAGTAGTAGTAGTAGTAATAATAACAATAATAATAATAATATTAATAATAATAATAATAATAGTAGTAATAGTAGTAGTAGTAGTAATAATAATAATAATAATAATAATAATATGGAAAGCTGAATAGTGACTGTTCAAATGTATTTTGATCTGCCTGTCTGCTCGTTAGGAACTAGCCTAGGGCTAAACAATAACAAGTGTCTTATCAACTATTCAAACACCGAGTCCAGTTTGTTTTGCCTCGTGTATATATGTCTGTTTACATATATATGTGTGTGTGTGTGTGTGTATGTACATATACATACACATCAAAATATATATGTATATTGAGAGTGAGAGAGGGTGGGGGAAAGGTGCATAAACAACTTCCGTTATTGAATAGGAAAAAACTCAATGACATTGATGGTTCCCATGAGATGTATGGAATACTCTAATACCGCTGAGACCATCAACGTATCGATATCTAAAATCAAAGAAATCAACAAAGAGCCAATCAATATTTGTAACATAAAGAAATCAATCGATATTTTTGCCAAATATTTCTTCGCACATTTTTATCATTTCTTCTCTCGCTAAGGGATCATTCTCCTAAATATTAAAATTCAGGTATCCCTAAGGTACACAAAATTTAATCAATCGTTTTTTTAAATATTCTAATGGAATTTTTCATTTTGCGAACGAAAACTAAATCTAGTTCCTGTGGTAGAGTATCGAATATTATACGAAGAAAGGGTGTTAAACCCTTGGTTAATCCCTCCGAACTGACATGCGCTGAATATCAGCTATGATCGCTCCCTGCGTATAGTTGCTGATTTAGCTAATCTTGTTTCTATCCCTGATAAATTTATTTCTGTATTCGTAGAAAACGCCATTTCTTTTTAGGCAGACGACACCTGGTGACTTCCTTAACAAGCGCCCTCTAACGTGAGATCGTTTTGGGTCAGATCTCAGCATGTGGTATATAGGTTAGATGCTCGACCATTATGTTACGTCATCAGCCCACAGCTGATGGAAACTGTCATGCTGAGGCTTGCCCGAGTTAATACCAAGTAAGCCGACAGTTCGTTAGACGTTGCAGAATCGTTGCGGCAGCCATGTTTACAAATTATGTAATGTCTCGGTAGCGGATAATGTTTACGATCGCCAACAAAGTTTAGAAGAGTAACTCCAAATATTATTTGCCCGACAATTAGAAACCTATTATTGGCGTTCTTCATACATATACTCATATGTGTCAATTCTTGGTAAATGCATATAGATAAGCTATTATAATATAAGAGCGAATGAAAATCCTTTACATGTCATCTGAAATTCCGTGACATGTCACTGCTGACAGACGTATCCTATCTTCACAACAACTGGCCAAGGACAGAGATTCGGTCTTGCCTGCTATACTTTCAGTAGTAGCATATTAAAGTTAGCAACTATTAAAGTTACGAACTTACACGCCGTTGCACCTTCCCGTCGTTCTTCAATAAATTTCGACAATAGTTCTTCTCAGCAACTGATTAACGTATTTTAGTAACGAATTTTAGTAACAATTTATTTTGCTTTAATTTCAGAACCATTAACATATGTGAAAATGATGCAAATTTTTCGACAATCGAACTCATAAGTTATGTATCCGTTTGCTAAAATGACACTGAATAACCAAGATATCTAAGATTTGGAAACGACGCTTCGAATTAAAACAATCATCAACCGATTTTAAACAAACACACATATAAAGGGGAGTGCATCGATATACGTGCATGCATATATAGTCACAGGTCTCTATG
>NW_021832793.1:7500-12500 GCF_006345805.1 Octopus sinensis
TAGGTACGTACATATAAGTATGTATATATGCATATGTTTTATTTATTTATTAATTTATTATATATATATACAGGGTGGGCCAAATGTCACGTACCACAACCATTTTACATTTTATTTATACAGGGTGTTCAAAAAGTCTCTCGGGAGTTAATTTTTTTCTTCTCCAAGATGTATTTCAAAACATGTGCAGAAGAGTCAAATTATATATTGAAATGGACAACACTTTTAACACCTCTTATCAGGTATTTTAAAGTCTTGTAAAGTCTAATATATTATTGGAGTCTTATATCATCTTATAAATTATTTTGCAATAAAATTCTTACTCCGGAGAGACTTTTTGAACACCTTGTATTTTGTATTATTATTATTATTATTATTATTATTAGACAGCAAGATGGCAGAATCGTTAGCAAGCCGGGCAAGATGCTTAGCGGCATTTTTTCCGTCTTTACGTTCCGAGTTCGAATTCCGCCAACGTCGACTATTCCTTTCGGAGTCGATAATCTTGCAAATTGTATTTGATTTGCAAGATTATAGATGTGAAATCGCTTGTTCAAATGCATATCATTATACTTGGAAGTGGGCATCTCTTACCAATTAAGCGCACTTTCTATATATTTGGTCTAAACTTCAGCTTTATTCATATTCTTAGCAACATTTCCACTGTTCTGAGTTCAAATTCCACCCAGGTCGGGTTTGCCTTCCATTGATTCGGGGTCCATAAAATTAGTGCCACTTACGCACTGGGGTCGATCCAATCGACTTAATCACTTCCCCCAAATTTGAGACCTTGTGCTTCCAGTAGAAAGGATTATTATTATTATCATTATTATTATTATTATTATTATTATTATTATTATTATTATTATTATTATTATTATTATAATTGTTATTATTATCATTATTATTATTAATTATTATTATTATTATTATTATTATTATTATTATTATTATTATTATTATTGTTATTATTTTTCTTCCTTTTTTTTTCTTTCAAATTTGCTTCCATTTCTTGCCGGGTGTCTTCCCGACTCCTAGGGCAAAGAAACTCATAGTATACATTGGTAGGCCATTAAACTAAACTCACTAGTTCGTTCAATTTTTTTTTTAAGTTAAATTAAAATACATGTATTATTATTATTACTATTATTATTATTATTATTATTATTATTATTATTATTATTATTATTATTATTATCATTATTATTGAGCGAGAGAGAGAGAGCAGTGGAAGCCATCAACGTGATACTGGGATACAAATATACGAAACCCATCATGACTACCCGTCTGGTATGTCTACACCAAGCACATGCATCACAACCATATGTGCGTGACATCGTGATCTCATATCAAGATAAACAGCACATGACCTTGCAGGTGGGGCCCAGTTAGAATTTTCTTCAGGTCGGGTGGTCCATCCCACTCAAATGGTCCCTGAATAAGGTTTGTTTTAAGGATGATGAACAAAACACCCATCTTCTCAGAGGTGTTTTATCCAAACTCCATAGAATTCCCCTCAACACATGGCTATGATGCTCCCCCATTACTTCTGTTCGTGATCAGAGATGCATATATTGTCAGCCACAAAGGGACATGTTCAACTGATTGAGGTGAAGTACCTGACCTGCAAATCTGTAGTATTGAGCAGAATATTTGCTGTAGCCCATCTATTATTATTCATTATGTATATATATGTGTGTGTATGTGTGTGTGTCTGTCTGTGTGTGTGTGTGTCTATACAGTAACAGCATCTAGACACATGCATACGCATAGAAACACACGTAGACTTACACACGCACACACACACACACACACACATAAACACACATACATAGGAGTGGGTATGTGGTAGTAAGCTTGCTTCCCAACCACATGAATCTGCGTCCACTCCCACTGTGAGTGAGTGTATTTGTGTGTCTCTGTTTCTCCCCCCACCCCACGATCACTTGACATTGATGTTGGTGTGTTTACGTCCCCATAACCTAACAGTTTGTAAGTACTAGACTTACAAAGAATAAATCCTGGAGTCGATTTGTTCGACTAAGGGCGGTGCTCCAGCATAGCCGCATTCAAATGACTGAAGCAAGAATAACAATAAAAGAATATATATATATATATATATTAAGTTTTCAAAATGTATACCAATACACATTGTATACCAAATTTATACCAATTCACATCTGAAACAATAATTTTATAAGCAACACCTTTATCATACGATTTTAAATAGCATCTCTCTCGATTTTTTATACGGAAATTCATCCTTTTCTCTGATGAGTGGATATACTTCCTAATGATGGTTATCAACTTTTGATGTCATTTCGAAAGGTAGTAGATTCATGAAACGATCGTAAGATGTCTCAAATCTTTTTTAAATTATCATAGCTATACTTTTATATATTTATTTATTAATACGATACTGTTTATAGTATGGACGTATCTCTACAGTGATTTCTAGGATATAATTTTTTCCTACTTTTACTCTCTAATATCATCTATCTATCTATCTATCTATCTATCTATCTATCTATCTATCTATCTATCTATCTATCTATCTATCTATCCATCTATCTATCTGTCTATCTATCTATCTATCTATCTATCTATCTCTCTCTCACTCTCTCTCTCTCTCTCTCTCTCTCTCTATATATATATATATATATATATATATATATATATACATATATATACAGACAAAGAAAAAGACAGACACAGGCATACAGTCAGACAGACAAATATGTAAATAGATAGAAGTAAAAACACACGAAGAGATAAGAGGTAACGATTACGGCTTATTACACACGCGCGCATGTGTGGTGTATAGGTGTGTGTATACGTGCATTATGTACATATATATACATACATACATACATATATATATATATATATATGTGTGTGTGTGTGTGTGTGTGTGTGTTGTGTGTAGTCGAAATATGCAGAAAGACAAAAGAGGAAGACAGGTGAATAAACAACAAGCAGGTGTATTAGTTTGACGCTCCGGAAGGTAAGAAATTCTTTTACATTTCGAGCATCCGTTCTTTAACAGAAAGATACACGAGGAAATATACAGACAGAGAGAGTAAAAAAAACTGAGTTCGCGGTCACTCATGGCATCCCCATGATAAATTTGACAGTTTGCATGAAAGGAAAAGAAAACACAATATCAGATCCAAAGTTTAAAGTATTTGAAAAAATCAAAACCCATCAAGTAAAATATGGCTGGGATATAACAGTTTACTCAAAGTAGCCGCCCGCAGCCTCTACAACGGTTTGAAGACGGCTAGGGGATCTGGCGAATGTGTCCCTCACTCTTCCTGGGACGTTGCTCGAACACTTCCTTGATCTTAGCCACCGACTCGGCCTTGAAAGCAGGGCGATTTGTGTTTTCCTCAACTGCGCCCTACAAATAGTAATCCATGAGTTTACACTTGGGAGAATTAAGTGGACAGAAATTGGGGCTGATGAAATCATAGAAATTCTCCGACAACCACTACTGACACTGTCCGGAAGGATGACAAGGAACTGAATCCTGCAATCGCACATATGGCCTTTCAGCAGCAACCCTCTCCACTCAAATTTTAAGCGCATCGCCAGGACCTTCACATAGCTGTTTGAGTTGAGCCCAAGACCTTACTTAAAGACGTGGCACAGCAAGACGTCACACTTACTGGAGACATCCAAACGTCACCACAATTTGGGGAAACTTAGTTTTCATGATACGAAGGACATCACATGAATTATAGGCGAACCAGCTTCTCCTAGTAGAAGTCCATTTCATCTGAGAGAATTCGCGACTCAACAAGATGACTCTGCTCGTTCAGAAGCTTCTTTGCCTTCGTCAAGCTGTTCTATTTGGACTTGGCTGTCAGAGTTTGTCCCTTACACTTCTTGTACATGTGCTGGCGAAGGGCCAATTTCATGGTGGCGTCTGCAACACCAGTCTCTTTCACTAAAGCCCGGATACCCTTGTTCGGATCTTCCATCACCTCATCCTGCAGTTGTTGGATGAACTCCAGTATGCGGGCGCAGTCAGAACGCTTGCTGTGCACCATTCTGCTAACTACGGTTTCGTAGTCTTTGTTGCAGTTGTTTATATCATGTCTTACAGCTTTTACAATATTCACAGATCATTGAGCAGCAATCATGACGTCGGTAGTTTGATACCTAACGCGAACCGTCATGATACAGGTAAATTTTTCTGATATTCAGATGACTTCTAGGTTTCCATGTCAGGTAAATTTTTCTAAACTACAATTTTAATCTTTATATTCTCCAACGCCGTTGACGGTTTACCAATACAACAAGCTGTTCCTGGGAAAACAAGAGACATAACAAATCTTCAAATTTAGATCGCATACTTCCATACCCCCTTCCCTCTATCCCTCTCTCTCTCTCTCACTCTCTCTTTCTCTATATATATATGTATGTGTATATATATAATATATATATATATACACATACATATATATATATATATATATATATAGAGAGAGAGAGAGGAGAGATAGAGAGAGAGATAGATAGATAGATAGATAGATAGATAGATAGATAGATAGATAGATAGATAGATAGATAGATAGATAGATAGATAGATAGATAGATATGGGTTGGTGTAAGGTCGTAATATCATATTGAATATGTAGGATGTGCGTTTTAAAGTTATTGAAGACTCACCATTTATCTTGGCTCCCATTTTGCCTCCCTTTCTTTAAATTGCTTTTAAATGTGTTTCGTTTATATGAAATAGTTTCGCAGTTTCAGTTAAACCCTCTCAACTTTGAAGCTGATTTAATATATTAATTTTCATTCCTAAGGAAATCGATTTTCTTTTAACTTGAAATTCTATCATTATTCAACAATAAGTGAGACAAGGTTGTCTCTAAAACTTGCATCTTGAATTACAAATTGTTGATTATGCCATACCGGTCAAGAAAACACTGTCCACATCACCAGCAAGTCCTCAAATATGCTTGCAATATTCTATCTTCCTGTGAGATATG
>NW_021832793.1:22500-32084 GCF_006345805.1 Octopus sinensis
AAGTTACGGGGACATAAACACACCAGCATCGGTTGTCAAGCAATGTTGGGGGGGGGGGGGGCCAGACACAGACACACAAATACACACACATACATATATATATATATATATATATATATATATATTATATATATATATATACGACGGGCTTCTTTCAGTTTCCGTCTACCAAATCCACTCACAAGGCTTTGGTCGGCCCGAGGCTATAGTAGAAGACATTTGGCCAAGGTGCCACGCAGTGGGACTGAACCCGGAACCAAGTGGTTCGTAAGCAAGCTACTTACCACAGCCAATCCTCGGCTATTTTCTAAAAATGAGACAGACAACATACACATATATACATTAGAGATTAATAATTATGGGTACCGGTATGCTAAATATAGCAGTACCGGTATGCTAAATATAGCAGTCAAAATGTTGCATGAAGTAGAGTAGCCCAATACGTAGATATAGAGGGAGAAGTTTAGAGTAGAGACTAGAACAGAGTAAGTAAAGAGAAGTAGAGTAGTGTTTGGTGCAGGGTGGAGTAGCGGTCATTCGAACGTGCGACATAACAGTGGCGACGAGGATTTCGCAGCTCACGCAGCCACTGTGTAGTATTGCGATATAACACAAAATGACCAAACCACAAGTTTTCACTTAAATACAAAGCTGAAAGCGGGCAAATGAATAAAAATCCTAAAACCCCGTACGAACGACGAAAATAATCGAAAATTGAATAATCCAGACATACCCGTATCGCCGTGATATCGAACTTTAAGCAAAACTTTTAGTTCATCTTCAGCGAGTCTTACTGACGCCAGGGTTATGGAGATTATTCATCTCACCAATGTGTACGATGACTGTTTTTAATGCCGCAGCAAATTTTGAAAAGGTTATCGAAGTGAATAAAACTTATTTAAATATATCTGAGGATATCATTGGAATCTTTTCGGTTTGAACGGCAGTTTTTTCTAGCGGTGTCATATGAAATTGCCACCCATAGTTATGACCCTAGTATCGATCTATTGCATTTTAATCTGTTTTAGGGTTAGACTTAGGGTTAGGGGTGGGGGAAGGGTACCTATTTTTCTTCACAAATGTAAATAAACCCAATCTGTTTCTTAAACGAGGGACATATTCATACGGCACAGAATGTTTTCACCTCAATAGACGTCATTGAGTGGTTGAAAATGCAGAAATAGAAGAATAAAAAACAACAAATATCTTACAAACCATAGAATTTTCTCAATAAAGCCAAGAGAAAAAGATGTTTTATAAACACCTTCTACCAGTATACGAAGTTTAAAAGTGTTTAGTTACGTGGATTAATTTTTAAAAACTGCCGTTCAAACCTAAAAGATCCTATCATTGTTTATAATAATATCGATGGTTAAGCATGAACTAAGAGTTGCTTTTTTTCTCAAAGTTCGATATCACGGTGATACGGGTATATCCGACTTTTTCGGTTTTCGATTATTTTCGTCATTGGTACGGGCTTTTAGGAATTTTATTCATTTGCCCGCTTTAACCTTTGTGTTTAATTGAAAACTTGCGGTTTGGTCATTTTGACTGCTGTATTTAGCATGCCCGTACTGCTATTGTTATAAATAATAATATCCTCATATATGTGTATATATATATAATATAACTAATATATAAATATATGCATATATACATACATATATGTACATACCTACATATATATGTATATATACATGCATATATGGGTAGATGACATCAAAAAAACGTTGAACACAATGAGAAACGAAAGCATAAAAATAAAAACATAGAAACGAACTTTTTTTCGAACAACGAAAAAGAGAAACCAGACATACAACATAAAGAATATTCTCCTTCTTCGGTTGTCCCTATTTCATCTACTCCACGTTTTCGAAGGCAAGGACAAAACACGACTTCATTGATACAGTCCTTCCCGCTAAGCAGATTAAATAAAATTTGAAATTGTTTGCGGAGTGTGAAAGTGGTAACAAGAACAGGACAGTGAGAACAAAACAGTAAAAACAAACGGTGAGGGTTGTTAAGTCAAGACGATAGAAAAATTATTCTGAACGCTAGGAAGACGAACTTATGAGAGGAGACAGTATATGCACGTTTATATAAATATATATCTTTTATCTTTATCTTTTACTTCTTCCTGTCATTAGACTACGGCCATGCTGGGACACCACCTTGAGGAATTTTAGTCAAATGAATCGTCACTAGTAATTGTTTCTTAAAGCCTGGTACTTATTCTATCGGTCTCTTCTGCAGAATCGCTAAGTTACGGGGACGTGAACAGAACATCACCAGTTGTCAAGCAGTGGTGAGATATAAAACTTAGACACAGACACACGTGTATGTACAGGATCACTCCGTCGGTTACGACGACGAGCGTCCCACCTGATACTATCAACGGAACAGCTTGCTAGCGAAATTAACGTGCAAGTGGCTGAGAACACGACAGCACCTGTACCCTAAACGTAGTTGTCAGGGAGATTCAGCGTGACACAGAGTGTGACAAGGCTGGCCCTTCAAAATACAGGAACTACTCATTTTTGCCAGCTGAGTGGACTGGGGCAGCGTGAAATTTGGCGCCTTGCTCAAGGACACAACGCGTCGCCGGGAACTGAACTCACGACCTTACGCTCGTGAGCCGAATGTTCTGACCACTAAGCCACGCGCCTTCACTGTATGTGTGTGTATGTATATATATATATACATAAATGAGAAAAAAACCCACCTTTTATCAATTCAAAATGAACAATTAAATTACACCATCTAGAAAATTACATATAATAGAAATATTAAAATTAAAATAACAATAATATACCAATGATTAAGTAAATTGCAAAAGAAATAAAAACGTATATAATTGGTATTTTAATTTTAATATTTCTATTATATGTAATTTTCTAGATGCTGTAATTTAATTGTTCATTTTGAATTGATAAAAGGTGTTTTTTTCTAATTTATATATATATATATATAGTCCTTCATCCTTTCACCCCTACTCCCCTTCCCTTCTTCCCTCTTTCTCCCTCCCTCCTTCCCTCTTCCCCTTCCCTCTGCTCCCTCACTCCCCTTCTCTCTCCTCCTCTCCCTCTTTCCTCCCCCTCCTCCTCCCCTTTCTCCTCCCCCTCCTATCCCCTCCCCGCCCCCTCCTCTTCCCCTCTCCTCCCCCTCTCCTCCCCCTCCTCTCCCCCCTCCCCCTCTTCTCCCCCTCCCCCTCCTCTCCTCTCTCCACACTACACCACACGACTTTACACATCACATCATATATGATGTGCCATACTAATACATACACCAACTAATACATACTAATACGTACTAATACATACTAATACATACTAATACATACAGCAACCCTATACATACACACGTCCAGACCTCTCATACGCACTTATACTCTCTCATACACACACACACACACTTATACATACTAATACGTACTAATACATACTATACATAATAATATACATACACCACCCATACATACGCACGTCCAGACCTATCATACGCATTAATACTCTCTCATACACACACACACACACACACACCCACACACACCCTTATACATACTAATACATACTAATACATACACCAACCCTATACATACACACGTCCAGACCTCTCCTACGCACTAATAGCTGGTCATTCAACCCTATTATCAACCCTATTATCAACCCTATTATCTCCCCTTATTTCGCTCTCGCGTCTCATGTTTGATCTTTGACCTCTGGCCGAAATCAGATCGCCATGTTGATTCGTTAGTTACTGCACGCATTTTTTTCTCTCCTTCTTTCTGTGTTTTTTTTTCTCTCTGTGTATCTTTCTGTTGAAGAGCGTAGGCTCGAAACGTTAAAGACTTGTTTTATTTATATTCCTGAGCGCCATACTAATACAATGTGTTTGTTTGTTTCCCTCCACCTGCCTTCGTCTTTTGTCTATTTTCATAAAGCTTCCCGTTATATCTATCTATCTATATATATATATATATATATATATATATATATATTACTACATTGTGTGAAATTTGATTTAGTATTTCTAAATTGAATTTTTCCCTGTAAGTTAAGATTAATATTCACTCAAATAATAATTATTATTATATATATATATTGGAGGTTCCCTGTGTCAAAAAATATTATTCGTAGCAGACGTTTCCTCGACATCTTTCACACGCGCCTGACTCGGGCTCAGAAATTACTGCCCGAGTTGTTATCTCTAATCGTAAAAATTGAAAGTAATTCAAACGCAATGTTTTCTCGAAACAGTAAATTTCTATAGAGATTAGGATTTAAATTCCAGTCTATGCAAAGTTTCTGTTCTACAATACTCTTAAAGGAACGAAAAATTATCCATCAACTCGAGCTAATACGAACGTGCCTGGTAGGTGTAAAAGATTAACTCGTATCTCTTGTCACGAGTACAAGTGACACTCATATCGTTGATGCTTGTTCTGCACTCCGCTGTTGTTATTTGATTGCTGTTATTCCGTGCGTCTGTCTGTGAAGATCAATTGGGTTTTGCAGGGTTATTTTATTTTTATCTTAACGTAGAAATGGAGAAAGACATAGTGCTACATATTGTTGCTTTTGGAAATTTCGTCAACTTAACAATTTGATTGGCAGAGTGCCCGGCGTGTACCAAAACAACAACGGTAGAAAGATTCTGTCGTTCCATGACTTTCTTTTAACGAATCAGTTCGCTATTTACTTGAAAAATAAAGAGGATGATTAGAATTTTAAGCAAGCAAGGATTTGTAAAAAATTAAATGTTAAACCCACTAAGTCAGCTGCTTAAAATTGGTCTCAGTTTATCTGAAAGACCGTGTATATATATTACAGATAATCTCCCACGCTTAACATATCAATGAAATTGAATTATTGAATTTATGGTCAAATTCGTTTCAGGTACTGCAATGCTCTAAGGATATTAGGCATACGAATTTTAAAAAATACTGGGTTCACACAAATAGATATCTCCAGCTGCCATGCATCCATCAACCTTTTCCCAATAAATAAGGTACTCATTTTTACGAGGAAAAACTCTAAACTAAGAACGAATCCATATTGTATTAGAAGTTAGGAAATCAATTATCGAATATGAATATCAGAGTAAACTTTGGACTTGGAAGGAAAGGCCAAGCAACTTTAATATCACTATGGGCTTGAGTGAGTCCCTCTCAGCTGAAGTATTAGGAGGATATATATATATATATATATAAGAATTTTTGTGTTATACGATAAAAAAACAAGGCTGTGTAGACATAAGAGCATTTATAGACAGAAGGTACTACAGCTATTTCTAGAATATTTATTAATTATATCCTTTCATCAGAGACGATGTGAGAGGATGGTTAAGTCATAGATATATTCATACATATATATATAAATACATACATATATTAGATTTATATTTAATGTAGGATAAATTTTTCGAAATAAAAAATATTATCAATGGCCAGCATATTAAAAAATACCTTTAAAGGCTAAATTTATAAACAACTCATAAATAAGGGCAAACGAAAAACAATTCTAATGCCAAATATGCCGAAATTAGACACATTGTCCTCACCCATATAATTTTTCACAACACGCGCGCTACTCGAAAAAGGTCGAAAGAAATTTCTAAAAAATTCCATTATTACCATATCGGACCGATTTCAGCGTTAGTTCATAAGAACCCTCCCTTCGTCAGTGATAAATGTGGCAAAGAAATAAATGAGATACTTACTCATACACATGGAAGAAGCAAACACTGAGTCATGAGCACAATTAAGTACCCCAAATACATCCAAAATTCTCCAGCCCATTCGAGAGACGTGCGATTATATATATATATATTATATATATATAATGTATCTATGCAACAGGGTTCTGCACTTTTTCTGTCGGCCAGACATCACTAAGATCTAGTTGGTCAACTAGAGATTATAGTAAAAAAACAAAAAAAAACTCGTGCTGCGTGGTTTGATCAGACGTAAATCCTTGAAGCTGCGAAAAGAACTTCGTTCTTATCGAACACACTAAAGTTATTTTTGTTCCATTCCATATTCTTATTATGGATATTTCATTCCGTATCAGATTTTGTCCGCTTGTAAAGAAAAATAAAATAAACAACAATAACGGATTATTGCAAAATTTGATTATTTATAATCTTCCAAATACTGTTGCTGTAGTTGTTGTTGCTTTTGTTGTTGGAATGGCAGGAAAGTCTGCGCACCGGAAGCTCTGTATATTCAGAATTCAATTTTCCTATTAATACTTGCTGCGGCCGACATAATCTCTGAACTCCCGTTTTTCAAAATGGCCGGACCTGTGATTAAATCAGAAAGCAATACAAGTGGATTAGCAGATTAGTTAAGTCCTCGAAAATGCCTTGGAGCATTTTGTTCAAAATCTTTACGATCTGAGTTCAAGTCTGACCGGGATCAGTCGATCAGACAGGGAGATATGTATACAGATAGACAGACAAACAGACTGACAGAGAGATATATACGTACATATCTAGACACGTATTAATGTATATATGTATGCATGTATGTATGCATGTATGTTTGTATGTATGTATGCATGTATGTATGCATGTATGTATGTATGTATGTATGTATGTATGTATGTATGCTTGCATGAATGTATGAATGCATGCATTCATGTATGTATGTATGTATGCATGTATGTATGTATGTATGTATGTATGTATGTAGTGTATGTATGTATGTATGTATGTATGTGTGTATGTATGTGTGTATGTATGTATGTGTGCATGTATGTATGTATGTGTGTATGTGTGTATGTGTGTATGTATGTGTGTATGTATGTATGTGTGCATGTATGTATGTATGTGTGTATGTGTGTATGTGTGTATGTATGTGTGTATGTATGTATGTGTGCATGTATGTATGTATATATGTATGAATGTATGTTTGTATGTATGTATGTATGTATACATGAATGCATGCATAAATGTATGAATGCTTGCATTCATGTATGTATGTACGCGTTGCATGCATGAATGTATGTATGTATGTATGTATGTATGTGTGTGTGTATGTATATATGTATGTGTGTATGTATGTATGTATGTATGTATGCATGCGTCTGTGTATGTATGTTTGCATGCATGTATGAATGTATGTGTATACATATGTATATATATATGTATGCATGCATGCATGTCTGTCTGTCGTCTGTCTGTCCTGTCTGTCTGTATGTATGTATGTATACCTATTTATTCTTGTATTCTATATTTTTACGTAGATATTCTCCTTTCACCAGCGATATTCTCCTTTAAACAATGCGATACGCTCCTCTCACTAGCTTTCAACAAATAGTTACAATTATATCGGCTCCCATATCTCTCTGTTAAATAGCATTCCAGTCCTTTGGGAATACCCAGTTTGTGTTTGCCCATACAGTAATACACCGTTTATTTCATCCTTTATTTCAGCATCTCTTCAACCAAAATGACCGCATCTACAACGGCCCCAGCCATAGAGAAACTAATTTCTTGTACGACTTTTACCTTTTACTTGTTTCAGTCTTTAGGCTGCGGTCATGCTGTAGCACTACCTTGAAGAATCTTTAGTCGAAAGCATCTATCCAGTCCTTTTTCGCTTTTAAAACCTGGTACTTATTCTATAGGGCTGTTTTGCCGAATCGCTAACATACGGGACTTAAACACGCCAGCACCGGTTGGCAAACGGTGGTGGTGGGGTGCAGTTGAGTGGGACAAACACAGACACAAAGACACACGTACACACACGCATACATACTTACATACTTACATACATACATATATATAAATACATATATAAATATATATATGTATGTATGTATATTTATATATAATATATATATATGTTATGTATATATGATATATATATATAGGAAGAGTTTACGAAAAAAACAAAAGACGAAGACAGGTGGTGTACAAAACAAACAGATGTATTAGTATAACGCTCAGGAATAGAAAAAGTCATTTACGTTTCGAGCCTACGCTCTTCTACAGAAGTGACTAACGATCTATCATGGCGTCTGACTCGGACAGAAGGGTCATACACCAGAAGGCAAGTAGGGGAGATAACAAAGTAAAGATGACCCCCCAACACGAAGGTGCGTGCGTGTATAAGAGAGTATGTATGTGCGTGTGAAAGAGGGCTGGTGGTCTGGACGTGTGCATGTATGTATGTGTAAGTGTGAAAATGTGGGGATGGGTGTGTGGGTGGTGTGCTGTGATGTGATGTGGTTGGGAGGTGGGGGAGGCGAGACTGGGGCAAGCACGGTGGGGTGTGGGTTCGGCTGAGGGTTGGGGTAGAGTTGGGGTTTTGTGGGTAGGCAGAGGGTGGGGGTAGAGGTGGGGTATGTGGAGGAGGGTGTGTGGGATGGGATGGGGGTGGGAAGGATAGGGAAGGTGGAGTAGGAATGTTTAGGGGTGGCTGGTCTTATGGGGGAGGGGAAGGTGGGTATGTGAGGAGAGAGAGGAGGAGAGAAGAGAGAATGAGAGGGTGAAGGTGTAGGAGAGAAGAGAGAAAGAGAGAAGAGAGAAAAAGAGTAAGAGGGAAGAGGGAAGGATGTATGTATATATATATATATATATATATATGCACACATATGTGTGCATGTTTCTATGTATATGTGTGTATATACGACGGTCTTCTTTCAGTTTCCATCCCCTAAATCCACTCACAAGGCTTGGATAGGCCCGTGGCTATAGTAGAAGACACTTGCCCTAGTTTCTTGCAGTGTGACTGAACGCTGAACCCACTGCGTGGAACCTTGGGCGGGTGTCTCTTACCATAGCCTCGAGCCGACCAAAAAGATATATACATATATATATATATATATATATATATATATAAATTTAGAGATGGTAGACCCCTACGAATTACTCACACCTTATTTCCTGCAACTTTAAACTATTATTTAATTAATATATTGTCTAAATAGTAAAACATGGTTCACGAAACTCCTAAAATGAATCATGGGAATATTACTTTTTTTATTTCGTATAATTCCGTATTATTCCGCCCATCTAATTCACACACTAGTTATTATTCATCACCCATCTAATGGTAATTTATTCATATTAAATAATTATATAATTATAGTATTATATATATATATATTATATTATATTATATATATATATATATATATATATATACTCAAATGTAGTTTAAAATACATTAAAAATGTATGGGTATTATATGTATATATATATATATATATATATATATATATATCCTAGCTGAAGTAACCCGGTAAAAATTTACCGTTAATAATATGTCTGTTTATAACCGTACAACATGTTTCGTCAACTTTCGACATTTTTCAAAAATTTTAAATCTATATTAATGAGTAGGATCAATCTGACAAAAAAATGAGCCGAGTCTGTTAGCAAACCCGTGTCGTTATCATTTTTGTGCATGTACATAAAATGGCGAAATGTTACGCTTTGGGGCAGATTTCGCCGAACTGATGTCACGATGGCTGGTGTGCAAAACGCTTAAATTTTGCTTGGTATATAAAATGCTGTTACCTAATAATACCTGAAATGCTGGGGAACTAAAACAACGAATTAAAGTGATAACATTTAGC
>NW_021832794.1:0-5000 GCF_006345805.1 Octopus sinensis
TTAATGGATGCACCCCACCCACAGCTACCCGCACCATCACAATTGGCATCTAAGGTAGAGATCTGAATGGAAACTGGTACAGCCCCTGGCTGACCAGCTTTCAGTCAAACTGTCCAACACTTTTGAGAGCATAGAAAGCAGACATTAACTGATAGATATCTATATATAAATATTATACATATATATATATATATATATATACATATATATGCATTGTGTCATATGTGTGTGTGTACATATATATGTATATATATACACACACATTATACATGTATACATATATACATGCATACATATATTATTCATATACATATATATATATGTATATGCATTCATTCATATATATATATATATATATAAATACATACATCATTCATACATGTACATGTATACATTCATTCTACATATATATAAATATAATATATATACACACACATACATTCAAAAATATATATACATACATTCCTTCTTATATCTACATATAGTCATTCATATATATTACACACACATTCATTCATATACACCTATATAACAATCTCATACATATATATACATATATATATTCATAATATATATATATATATATATCTCATCATCATCATCATCATCGTTGAACGTCCGCTTTCCATGCTAGCATGGGTTGGACAATTTTGACTGAGGGCTGGCGAACCAGATGGTTGCACCAGGCTACAATCTGGATTTGGCAGAGTTTCTACAGAGTTTATAAATATATATATATATTTTTTTCATTCATACATACATACACTCATATATATATATATATATATATACATATATCAGTGTATGTATATACATAGATATATACATTTATTCATTCATATATATAGATATATATACACACACACACACACGTGTATGTATATATATATATATATAGATATATATATATATGTATATATATATATATATATATATATATGTATGTATATACATATATATATACATGCATACATACATTCATTCATTCATGTAATTTTCTAGATGGTGTAATTTAATTATTCATTTTTGAATGATAAAAGGTGATTTTTTTTCTAATTTTTTATATAGATATGATATTGTGTGGAATTTGATTTAGTATTTCTAAATTGAATTCTTTTTCCTTATAAGTTTGGATTTTATTCCCTCAAATGATAATAATATTATATATATATATTATATATATATATATATATATTATATATATATATATATACACACATGCATACACATTCATCCATATGTATATATACATATTTTTCATATTATACATGCACATTCATCATATGTATGTACATATATATATATGCATTCTTTCATATATATATTCATTCATACCATACATTATAATTCAGTAAATACACACACACATTCATATAATATATATATGTATATATATATATATATATATATACATTCATTCATAGGTCAACATGTATACATTATATTCACTGACATTCTTTATTACATTCATAAATACATTATACATATAGATATCTATGCGTTCTTACATATAAATATAAGTACAGTTCATTCACCGATATATATATATGATTACATTCTTACACATAATATATACATTCTTACATAGATACAATATATATACATGCGTTGACATATAAATATATATACATTCATACGATTATGGATATATATATATACATTCTTACATATATATACATAATTCTTAAATATATACATATTTTGTAGTAATACATTATACACACACAAACCAACTAGAGTATATATATACATAATACAGTATATATATACATTCATACACATATATATATATACATTCATACACATTATATATATACATTCATACATATATATACCTTCATACATGTATAGATATATATATATAGATATTACATTCAGGACACTATATATACATATATAGATATAATATATACATTCATACATATATATATTATATATATATATATAGATAGATACATATATACATATATATACATATATATATATATATATATACATTCATACAATATAGACATATATATACATATATATATATACATATAGATATATACATATACATATAGATATATTATAGTATAATTTACATTCATACATATATATATTATATAGATTTACATAATACATTATATATATCTATATATTTATATAATTCATACATTATATATATATATATATGTACATCATACATTATATATATATATATACATTCATACATGTATATATATATATAACATTCATTACACTTATAGTATATATATATAGATACATTCATACATATAATATATATACATTCATACAGTATATATATATATACATTCATACATATATATATATATACATTCATACATATATATATATAATACATTCCATACATATATATATATATACATTCATACAATATATATATATACATTCATACATATATATATATACATTCATACATATATATATATATATACATTCATACATATAATATATATATATACATTCATACATATATATATATATACATTCATACTATATATACTAAAATATATATATACATTCATACATATATATAGATATATATTATACATTCATACATATATTATATAATATATATACATTCATACATTATATATATATATGTATACATTCATACATATATATATATAGTATATACATTCATACATATATAAATATATATATACATTTCATTACATATAATATATATATATATACATTCATACATATATATATATATATATAATTATACATATATATTATATATAGACATTCATACATTATATATTATATATATACATTCATACATATATATATATATAGAATTCATACATTATATATATATATTATACATTCATACATATATATATATATTATACATTCATACATATTATAGATATATATACATTCATACAGATGATATATAATATATACATTCATACATATATATATATATACATTCATACATATATATATATATACATTCATACATATATATATATATACATTCATACATATATATATATATATACATTCATACATATATATATATATACATTCATACATATATATATATATATATAAATCATACATATATATATATATATTATATATACATTCATACATATATATATATACATTCATACATATATATATATATACATTCATACATATATATATATATACATTCATACATATATATATATATATACATTCATACATTATATATATATATACATTCATACATATATATATATATACATTCATACATATATATATATATACATTCATACATATATATATATATACATTCATACATATATATATATATACATTCATACATATATATATATAGACATTCATACATATATATATATATAATTCATACATATATATATATATACATTCATACATATATATATATATACATTCATACATAGTATATATATATAACATTCATACATATATATATATACTTCCTACATATATATATACATTCATACATATATATATATATATATATATATACATTCATACATATATATATATATATACATTCATACATATATATATATATATACATTCATACATATATATATTACATTCATACATATATATATATACATTCATATATATTATATATATATACATTCATACATATATATATATATACATTACATACATATATATATATATATACATTCATACATATATATAATATATATATATTATATACAATCATACATATACATATATACATACAATCATACGTATACATATATAGACATTCATACATATATATACATTCATACATATATATATTACATTCATACATACATAATATATATATACATTATACATACATATATATATATATACATTCATACATATATATATATATATATATATATATAATATATACATACATTATACATATATATTATACATTCATACATATATATACATTCATACATATATATATACATTCATACATATATATATACATTCATACATATATATACATTCATACATATATATATATACATTCATACATATATATATATATACATTCATACATATATATATATACATTCATACATATATATATATACATTCATACATATATATATATACATTCATACATATATATATATACATTATACATATATATATATACATTCATACATATAATATATTACATTCATACATATATATATATATATATACATTCATACATATATATATATACATTCATACATATATATATATATACATTCATACATATATATATATACATTCATACATATATATATATATATACATTCATACATATATATATACATTCATCACATTATATATATAAATACATTCATACATATATATATATATACATTCATACATATATATATACATTCATACATATATATATATACATTCATAATATATATATATATACATTCATACATATATATATATATATATATATATATATATAATAACATACATTCACACATATATATATATATATACATTCATACATATATATACATTCATACATATATATACATTCATACAAATATATATACATTCATACATATATATATATACATTCATACATATATATATATATACATTCATAATAGATATATATATATATACATTCATACATATATATACATTCATACATATATATATATATATACATTCATACATATATATATAGACATTCATTCATATATATATAGACATTCATTCATATATATATATACATTCATTCATATATATATATACATTCATTCATATATATATACATTCATATATATATATATATATACATTCATACATACATATATACATTCATACATACATATATACATTCATACATATATATATACATATATATACATTCATACATATATATATATACATACATACAAGATATATATACATACATACATACATATAATATATATACATACATATATATATACATACAT
>NW_021832794.1:10000-32560 GCF_006345805.1 Octopus sinensis
TTGTCTGAAATATATATATATCTAAATACATAAATAAATAAAAAATCTACACCCAACTGAACAAAAACAATGCGTAGGTCTATCTGAAATTTTTCAAGTAAGTAAGAGGGAGAAAATCTATGTCGAGAGAGAAAGGAAATATTCTACCTTAAAATACTGGTTTCTTACACACGTTTTATTATAATGTAAAAGGGGAAGTTAATTTATTCGTGTCAAACAAAGTGATGTACAAGGGAAGAAGCAAGCACAAAGTATCGATTCAGCAATTCAGTTCAGAATATTTTTAAGATAACAAAGACGAAAATATCACAAAACAAAATAGAACCATCGACAGAAAGGCAGCATATCACTTTCATTTTTCGACTATTACTTAAAAATCTTTATAATGCGAGCTTACAATGGGTAGTAAGTTAAAATTCTTTCGCTGTGATAGATGAATGGATGGATGGATGTACGTTTACAACCGTATCTTCATTATTTAATTTGAGAAATTAAGACAAAATATAATGGAATAACATACTAATTCCAATATTGGCAGCGAATAAACTGATATCTGGGCAGAAAAAGCAGAAAGATCGCTGCCATTTTTAGAATCTCCTTTATTCTTTACATTGACATTCGGTTCAAGGAAATTGTCTAATATTTCTTCTTGGATCTCCGCTACTATTCTGATATTGTAGTGGAACAACAACAATAAAATAGTAAACGTAGGGAGGAGGGGGGGCGTCGTAATCTGGGCTAGTAGATAATGATTTCTAATTTATGTACAAGGCCAACAATATTAAAGGAAGGGGGGTTAATCGATAACATCGATATCCGTATCGACCCAAAAGGATGGAAAGGTAAAAATGACCTCGGTGCGATTCGAGCTCGGAACGTACAGAACCGGAAGAAATATCGCAATGCATTCATTTTACCCGATGCCTTAACGATTCCTCCAGCTCGCCGACAGGCTAGTAGATAATAAATATGAAAACCCCAACCAACGATGCCAAGTAAAAACTGTTTCACTTTATTCATTGATTGATGATACCTGCCACAGAATTCGGCCAACTCGTAGGGTGGTAGGTGAGGATAATAGAGAGGGGTGGGTTGTAGCACACGTGCATAGTGGTCAGTAGAGGAAGATTAAAAGAGGAGGTATGGGGGGGTGAAGGAATGGTTATAGCAGTCGAAGGAAGATGGAGATGGCAGCTTGTTA
This sequence comes from Octopus sinensis, assembly GCF_006345805.1. Classification (NCBI taxonomy): domain Eukaryota; kingdom Metazoa; phylum Mollusca; class Cephalopoda; order Octopoda; family Octopodidae; genus Octopus; species Octopus sinensis. The sequence continues at coordinate 11,202 of NW_021832794.1, forward strand.
ACTAGATTTAAGGGGAACAGGCAAAGAATATAAGAAAAGGCAAGAACGAGAGAAAGCCATTTTTAATATCTTTCATTTCCAAGTGTGTTGCAAAACATTTTTCCATTCGTAGTGGACGGTCATAGATGCATGTAACAGCTTAATTGACCAACGGAACTGGTTTCAGATTTCATTCTGCTACTAGATATCGAGCGTAGATTTGGGGGAAGAAATTTACTTACCTGCTTAGTTTTGTATATGTATGTATGTAGGTGCGATTTTTGAATATATATGAATTAAAATCCAAACTGGGTACGTTTAGAAGCATGATTGTGTGTGTGATGGGTGTAATAATGATAGTTTCATACATACACGTTTAAGTATGAAGTATGGATGTATATATGTAGTCGCAGATGAATGAAAAGGGATTTGTGTATAAATGTGTGTGTGTTAGAATGCAATTTTACACATGCATTTTCCATGGATATATCACGTACATTTATTATTATTTACATGAACCAAGTATTATTGAAAATGATAGACTAGATATATACACAATGGAATGCACGATTTCAATATAATCACCACAACACAGGTGTGTGTATGTATATAAACATTTGTGTGAATGTATGTACATATACAATAAACTTGTATGACAATATGTGTGTATATAATAAACGTGTGAATGTATATTTATATATATTGTGTGTATGAATGTATATATATGTATTGTGTGTGTGTATGTATGGGTAGTGCATATCTGTTAGTGCAAAGTGCAAGTAAGAATACAGATTCCATGGAAAACAGCAATATAAGAGGACGCCTTTTAAAAAGACGTGCGTTGTTTAGGGACTTACCTAAATCAAGAGCTTCACACCCTTGATAGAATAAAAGCAGATGTAACACGGAATATAATAATAACGGTTCCAGTGTCAAGCTTTTCCTGAGTAAAGATCCTCCTTCTGCGACAGTGCCAGAATAATAATGGTAATAAAGAGTCCCTCCCCGGCGACGGCGGCGGACACCTTGCCACTGTCCTGTGCTCCTTGTGGGTGCCATATCTCTCCAAATTTCCGCGGTGTTTTATATATATATATATATTTTTTAGTTTTAATACTTTTTTTAAAAGACGTCTTCCCTTAGATTTGTTTTCTTTTTATTAGGGCTCTAAAAACCTTTTCTGTAGTAATGTGCCCTGACCAGACTTGGTGCTGTCGAAGGAGGTTTAATGCTGTTACCACAGAGAGGACGTGCCTGGAGCTGGTTTCAGCCATGGATGTTGTTGCTTGTCAAAAGGATACGTATTGAAATCCACATCTTTCTCTTTCTAACTCTCTCACTTTTTCTCCCACCCCCAAAATATATCCCGACTGGGGGGTGGGTAGGTATTTTGGTAGATATTTTGGGTGGTGGCGACAACGTTGATGGAGTTGTTCGGCTTCACCAAACGATGCTGGGATGAAGCCGACACTCCAGTCCTTGTTTCAACAAGGGAAAGCTTCTTTCTTCCCTGGCTGACGTTAAGGTGCTTGGTAGTAGTCGGTTTATTCTAGCAGCGTCGAACCACGACGTTTTCTTCTTCCTCTTCTTCGTCGTCGTCGGCGGCTTCTTCTTCCTCCACCGCCTTCGTCTTTACTCGGTGTGCCTCCCCCGGATGGCAGCAGTAAACGGTGGTAATGGTGTTGGTAGTGGTGGTGGAGGTGTTGGTGTGTGCGACTGCTACTGCTGCTGCTTATTGGTAAAGAAATGTCGGTAAAGCTGCAGTCGTTATAGTAGCAGAACAGTTGCCAGTAGACGCTGAAGATGATGATATAGCAGCGGTGTAGATGGCGGTATTGCTGGGTGGAGGAAGCTTACTATAACTGGTTGTGAAGGCAAGCAGGGACGTTCTTGATCACTGGCTTGTTCAAGGATGAGGAAGCTGAAGGAGATAATAATAATAATGATTACACGGCGTGAAAAATTAGAGCATATCTAAGAAAAAGTGTGTGAATAAAAAAAAAAAAGGAAAAGAAAAAAAGGGTTTCTTAAAACTACTAATAATAAATATGATGCTTCTATTCATATATATATGTATATTTATATATATATCAAAAAGAGAAATAGATGAAGACGTGGGAAAGAGAAGGGAAAATAAAAACAGACAGGGCGAGTCAGTCAGTGCGGGGAATGAGCTTCTACCTGAGACATTGGCAGTGGCTCGATGTTGTGGACTAATTGGCACGAATTCAGTGCTGCATCACTATTTCGTGATATTCTCGCTTATTTTGTTGTTAGTAAATTAAGAATTTCTAACATAAATACAAGACCACTAATCCCACCTTATATATAAATATATATATATATATATAGTCTGGATTTAGTCACTTCAATATTTAACTGGTGCTTATTTTATCGATCCCTTAATGAATGAATGAATGAAAAAGCAAATTCGGCCTAGGCGGGATTTGAACTCAAAATATTAAAACGACTAAATACCACAAATAATTTTGGTCTGATTGCTTTTGCTAATCCACCTCTCTGTTAATGATTGTGATCGTGATTTCCTTATTTGCTACAACAACGTTTATGATATTGATGATGATGACAGTAATAATAATAATCGATAAGAATAACAAGTAAACAAGCTTACAGATGAAAATGTTTCCCGTCTTATTTTTAGAATAACGCATTTATTTATTCAGATATTGTTTATTATATATATATGTGATGGAAATGTTATTCCAATTGAGCTGAAAATAATTGTAAAATCTATTTGCCATGTGACGCATTAGTGATAAGTTTAAACCGAGCTAAAAGAAAAGCGAGTGGGGGAAAGATATTAATTTTTTCAGTTAATGAATCTAAAAGCTTCAGAAATCATGCCACACAATCAAATTATCTCCCCCTGTTTGTGAGATTTCACTGAAGGAGCGCTGTACGTTAAACTGCTGTTTAGTCAGTCGCAACGAATTGTGCGACTTCATTTCTTGAAAATAATTATTCAAATCTATGTATAATTGCTGTTTCATTAATTTTTTTTTCTCTTAAATGAAATTGTTCAGGGTTCATTTACAAAATTCATTACGTATTAATGGGAATTTATATTATTTTTATTTAGTACTATCATTGATTGTCAATTAAATTTATATAAAATATTTTCTTGAAATTTCAATGTTTAAAGTCTATATTTTTTAACATTATTTTTCTCCTGAACCCCATTTCGAAACAATAAAAATTCTATGGTGATTAGGGAATGGTAATTTGGAGCCAAAGATGATTGCTTTGAAATCTACCGTAGCAATTTTATTTTATCCTTTAAGATATGCCATACTACTTTACCTATTAAATCATGCAGTTGAGTATGATTTATTAGAAAATGCTGCAAAATTTAAATACAGTAGGGTCTTGCATATGTAATGTAGAATCACTTATATCAGTTGAAATTTTTGAGGCCAAAACCTCTTTCTATGATGTTTAAAGTCTAAAAGCAACAAGCAAAGGAAATCAGTTATTAAAATTTTTCAACAATACAAGAATACAGATTGGAATGGATCTGATCTTCAAAGTCAAATGGTGGCTACAGTGAACATGTTTTGGTCTTATAGAACCGCTTAAGCAATGGAAAAAAGTAACAGTGATCAGTATATATAGAAACAAAGGCAATGTTGTGATAGTGATTATGAATATCAACAATATTGCTGAGAGAAAACTCGTGGAAGTGTTTAGCATTACATACACACATGGAAGAATTTGGCACCTGGTGTGGCTGTGTGGTAAGAAGTTTGCTTCCCAAACACGTGGTTCCTAGTTCAATCCCCCTGTGTGGCAGTCTGAGCAAGTGTCCCCTACTATGGCCTTGGGCTGACCAAAATTTTGTGTGTGGATTTGGTAGATGGAAACTGAAAGAAGTTTGATGTGTATATATATATAGATATATAAAGTGATATGATATATATGTAAAAAATGTAATATATAAATAAATATCTGTAAATATAAACCATCCGATCTTCTGATTACCTCATTTCTTCTAATATATAATACCTGTACATCATCTCCAAACCTACCAATATATATATAGATATATATGTGTGTGTGTGTCTGTGTTTGTCCCCCTCAGCCACCATCACTGCTTGACAACCAGTGTTGGTGTCTTTACGTACCTGTAACTTAATGGTTCAGCAAAAGAGACTGATAGAATAAGCTTAAAAATAGCTTACAAGGGAAAATAACCTTAATAAGATCAGTTGATCGAAGTTTTTGTACAACATAAACAGTTTAGACTGATGTGGATGTGCTCTTTAAATCCACATGGTGAAAGCAATGGGCATGTTTTGCTATTATTAAACCTCTTTAAGGTGGTGAGCTGGCGGAATTGTTAGCATGCTGAACAAAATGCTTAATGACATTTCATCCATCTTTACATTCTGAGTTCAAATTCCACCAAGGTTGACTTTGCTTTCATCCTTTCAGGGTTGATAGAATAAGTACCAGTAAATTAGCAGTTCAGCAAAAGAGACTGATAGAATAAGTACCAGGCATTAGAAAAAAATAAGTACTGGACTAAACATTCTTCACTGCTTCAAGTGGTTCATATGCAGCAACACAAGGTATGATCATGATCTACATCATATGGAAAAACTCATCCACCTCTACCAACCAGGTGGATTTTTACCCTCTATTGCAGCTTGTCAAGAATATCATCTGAAAAGTAGAAGTTGACTTTGAGCATTGTACGACCTGAAAACTCTCCTGTTTCCAAATTGCAGCTAATCCTTTTGACCCTTTGCTGAGAAAATCTCTACCAACTACAAAAAATTCTTGTCCACTACTCCCCAACTAAGATGTCTTTGTAAGCAGTACTCTTTTGTAAAAAAAACTTCTACATTTGCAGCTTGCTTTGTTTCCAGTTACATGATGCACACATTCAACAAAATATTTAACATCAGCACTAGAATGATTGTTTTGTCCTCAACAAAACTAAAAGGTCCTCGTGGCGCTACATTATCTCCTCTTTGCCATTCTCTTCACAGAGTGCACTGGATGCATTTTATTAAAGCACCAGAACTAATGATAATGCTTGTGCCTCATAAGGCTAAAGAGTCTACTCTCTCTATCATATATGCGTTTGCTCAAGACAATGTGACTGAGAAACTGAATCAAGGATAGAGCTATGACAGAAAAATGTGGGTAGTTGAATGGAGCAAGAATTTTATGGTAGACATAGAGTGAATAGTGTGAAAGGGTGATAGAGGAAGAGAGAGAGAGGTGGAGTGTTGTTGGTCTAAGAGATGGACAATGGTAAGAGTGATGAATATTAAAATGTTTACTTTAATTCCATTTGATCTGTCTGAACACTATTCAGATATCTGTTGAAACCCCAACATACATGGAAGTTAGAGTATTAAGATGATGTGGGTTGTGATATCTTTATCCTCACACAACCTTTTTTTTTTCTCTCTGAATCTCTCACTCTCCTTCTTGCTCTCATACAAACACATACATGTATGCACACTGAAGCAACACTTCTGAACCAATATAATCTCTCTATATATATATAAAGCTGAAGTTGTCTGTGTATGGCAGGTTTGGTAGCCTTCAACTAACACTATCACCTTTGAGACCCTGCAGCGCAAGTTGACCAAAATTGAGAATATGATAAGAAGGCTTGCTCTTCCTTCCGTAGAAGATAAAATTCAAATCGGACCCTGTTAACACCAAAAATTATTTACATTAAAAAGGTGCTTTTTTTCTATGAAAATCCCTATTTTTTGACTGTGTGTCGCCATTTTTCGGTGTATTTCAATCAGAAAAATGTTCACTTAAAGAGAATAACAAGCTACATAATGCAAAATTTTTACTTTTCAAAAATTCCAATTCTAAAGGGTTGAAACAAACCCGAGCAATGCCGGGCGATACTGCTAGTATATTCTAGAGCAATAGTTTGATTGTTTTTGGTATTTCTGGCCTTTTACTTAGTATTTCATTTGCAGTGATTCACACACTCCTTTTATAAATAGCTGTTGTCAAGATTAATATCTTTAAAGCATTTGTTTATTTATTCTGACATAATTCAGATTATCAGCTAATCTAAAAAGCGCTAAGGTAGGGTTAATTGTACTTGTGTAATTTGAAAGAAATATATATTTCCTGTTGAAAATACCTATAATTTTGACCTATACATTGCATAAGAAAGAAAATGAAGGCAACCTGAAAAAATTGGTTAATAAAATAATCATTCAGCCTGCTCTTATTTGGTAACAACAATACTACAATGAATAATTACTAATGATTTCCATTGTCCAGCCAATGTTCATGCTGTGACCATGCTATTTTCTTTTCTGTGAAAGTAGGAGGGTGGTCGCTGGGCTAGGAACCAGTCACTAGAACCACTGAGTAAAACACTCATGTGAGAAAAACTAGAAATACTACTGAAACAGTAAAAAAAGAAAAAAAATGTCAACAATACCCAGCATGAAGAGGAAAGCTTACTCTAAGTTATGACAGAATTGGGGCAAAGCTAAGAGGTTGCCCAGCACCTGATGAAAAGTTCAGGTCTGAGCACTAAACCAAAAACTCAAATTACTACCTGGAACATTTGAACTCTGTACAAGTGTGGAACATTTCCTCGGCTTCTTTGTGAATTTGACCGCTACTGTTGTGGAACCCACAAGAAGACCTGCCGTTCATCAGATGTGAGTATTGAGAATGAATTCAAATATGTTTGCATCAGCTTGCATCTCACAGTCTGAACAGGTGGTGCTGCAAGCTGGTTTTAGGTGTATTTACACCATTTGTCTTCTTTTACTTGTTTCAGTCATTTGACTGCAGCCATGCTGGAGCACCGCCTTTAGTCGAGCAAATCAACCCCAGGACTTATTCTTTGTGAGCCTAGTACTTATTCTATTGGTCTCTTTTGCCAAATCACTAAGTTACGGGGACATAAACACACCAGCATCGGTTGTCAAGCGATGTTGGGGGGACAAACACAGACACACAAACATATACATATATATATATATATATATATATATAACATATATACAACAGGCTTCTTTCAGTTTCTGTCTACCAAATCCACTCACAAGGCTTTGGTCAGCCTCAGGCTATAGTAGAAGACACTTGCCCAAGGTGCCACACAGAGGGACTGAACCCGGAATCATGTGGCTGGTAAGCAAGCTACTTACCACACAGCCACTCCTGCGCTAGCTAAATGAGAATTGTTTTCTATAACAAAACAGTGAATGGCTTTCTTGCAGATTCGAATATGCCCCAAGCATATTTGAACTGGTAATAACCTTGTACAAGAAAGAGGTTAGGCAGAGCTGTGTATTATCCTCTAGCTTAATTAATCTATACATTGACAAAAACTTCAGAAAAATATAAAACTTTTAGGAGTGTTGCTAAAGATATGAATATAAACAATTTAAGATATGCTCATCTTAGCACCCTATTACTTTCAACTATGATGATCTACAGAACTTTGGAATTAAGGGACAAAGGAATGGTCTATGGAATGAAAATGAATGTAAAGAAAGCAAAATCAATGGTAATCAGTAAGAAACAACAATTACCAAAAATATACAGTACTAGTAAGGGAAGTCAATTGAATAGACACAAAAGATGATAGACTTGGGTATGTACAATCAGAAAATGAGAAATGCAAAATAGAAATCAACAGAAATATTGATAACTAAAAAAATCACTTGATGAAATATCAAACACAGTGTGATCATTGCCAGAGCAGCTAACTGGCTTCTATGCTGGTGGCATGTAAAAGGCACAATTCGAGTGTGATCATTACCAGCATTGCCTTTCTGGCACCTGTGCCGGTGGCATGTGTAAAAAGATTCGAGCAATGTTGTTGCCAGTACCGCCTGACTGGCCCCCATGCCGGTGGCACGTAAAAGCACCCACTACACTCTCGGAGTGGTTGGCTTTAGGAAGGGCATTCAGTTGTAGAAACTCTGCCAGATCAAGATTGTAGCCTGGTGCAGCCATCTGGTTCGCCAGCCCTCAGTCAAATCGTCCAACCCATGCTAGCATGGAAAGCAGACGTTAAAGGATGATGATGATGATGATGACAGGCATCAAAAAATGCTAATATGAAACCAGAAAAAGATTATGGAAGTGATATGCATGGGGCTTACTCTGTTCTATTGAGCTGAAATGTGGTCATTAACAAAAATATTATCAAATAGATTACAAGCTTTTGAGATATGGGCCAATGAATGACTGTTGAGAATATCATGAACAGAGCATGAAACTGATGAAGAAATTAAGAGGAATGCAAAAAGATAAAGGACTAAGAATGGCAAAAAAACGAGGAAATTTTTTTAGAGGCCATCAAAGATAAAAGTTATTTTGGATTCAATTTAAAATATCAAAAATTAGAAAGCCTTATTATACAGTGAATGAATAAGGCTAGTGCTAGAAGGATTGAAATGAGCAGCTATGAAAGGAGATGACACCTGATGACGGTGATGATGATGAAGATGATGATAGTGGTGCTGGTGGTGGTGGTTTTGGTAGTGGAGGTGAAAAAAAATCACAATGAATGTAAACAAAATGTAAAAAAGAAGGAAAAACAAGTTGATTATGAAAGTGATATGCATGGGACCCACTCTGTTCTACTCCTGAAGGTGCTCGAAAAATAAGGGGCATTACCTTAGTTCACTGGTAGTGAACAGGTGACACCATAGTACATCTCTAGCATTAGAAGCTGTGCAAAGACAATAATAATAATAATAATAATGGTTTCAAGTTTTGCCACAAAGGCAACCATTTTTGATGGTAGGGGATAACTTGATTACATCACCCCAGTGTTTCACTGGTACTTAATTTATCAACCCTGTAAAGATGAAAGGCAAAGTTGACCTTGGTGGAATTTGAACTCAGAACGTAGCGGACGAAATACTGCTAAGCATTTCATCCAGTGTCCTAACAATGGACGAAATAATAATAATAATAAAATGCCCGGATGTAGTACCAGGCAGTGGCTTTCATGGCTTCTTATCTTAACTGATTGGAAGTGTTATCATGTGGCTTCTCATCTTAACTGATTGGAAGTGTTATCATGTACATTGCTGTGTCTTGGTATAAAAGATGGGCTTCAGCAAATATTCTGCTCAATGCCATAGATTTGCTTGTCAATTGTTTGACTTTAACTAGTTGAGCATGTCTCTAGGTGGCTAATGATATGTGCATCTCTGAGCATGAGCAGAAGTAGTGGGGGAGTATCATAGCTATGTGTTGGGAGGAATTTTTTGATGTTTGGATAATTCATGTCTGGAAACAGGGGTGTTTTATTCATCATCCTTAAATAAACCTTATTCAGGGACCTTTTGAGTGGGCTGGGTTACTCGACCCGAAGAAAATTCTAACTGGGACCCATCTGCAAGGTTATGCGCTGTTAATCTTGATATGAGATTACCATATCGTGCACATATGGTTGGTCTGTATGTGCCTGGTGTATCCTTATCAGATGGGTAGTCATGATGAGTATATTGGGTTTCGTATATTTGTACACCAGTGTCACTTAGATGGCATGTGCTTCTCTCTCACTCAATAATAATAATAATAATAATTATTATTATTATATATATATATATATATAGGCGCAGGAGTGACTGTGTGGTAAGTAGCTTGCTTACCAACCACATGGTTCACGGTTCAGTCCCACTGCATGGCACCTTGGGCAAGTATCTTCTACTATAGCCTCGGGCCGACCAAAGCCTTGTGAGTGGATTTGGCAGATGGAAACTGAAAGAAGCCCATCGTATATATATATATATATATATATATATATGTGTGTGTGTGTGTGTGTGTCTGTGTTTGTTCTCCCTAACATCGCTTGACAACCGATTCTGGTGTGTTTACGTTCCTGTAACTTAATGGTTCGGCAAAAGAGACCGATAGAATAAGTACTAGGCTTACAAAAAATAAGTCATGGGGTCGATTTGCTCAACTAAAGGCAGTTCCCCAGCATGGCCACAGTCAAATGACTGAAACAAGTAAAAGAGTAAAGAGTGAGTATATATATATATATACACACACACACACACATGATGGGGTTTTTTCAGTTTCTGTCATTCAAATTCACGTACAAGGCTTTGGTCAGTCTGGCACCATAGTAGAAGACACTTGTTCACAATGCCATGCAGTGTAACTGAATCTGGAACCATGTGGTGAGGAAGCAAACTGCTTACCACACAGTCATGCTCCCGCCAATATTATGACACTGATTTGCCAACATTATTTCCAATAAGGCATATTCAACAATCTAAGTAAACAAACAAAACAAGTCAAATTGAAAATACAAAAAATTCTACTTTATCTGAAACCATTGCTTACCTAACTCAGATCATACGAGCCAAATAGCATTTAATAGATTTGTATATATGTAATATATCTGCCTACTTAATTCGTAAATGTGTTAATTGACAGTAATATATACACATGCTTTCAAATATAAATACATTCACACATGCATATAAACATACCCTCAAATGTACATGTATACCTCATACATATGCTAGGTCAAGAATCCAGCTGTATTCATAGAGGCTCATATTTGTTTAGTTTTCTGGCTTAGGGAATACATTTACAAGGCATTTTGGTAAATGACCCTAGAGATTAAGTTCAGTACCATTTCGTTTTAATGGATTTGAATTTGCAATGTTGTTATTTTGTATCTAAAGAGGACATCATTTTGGCAGAATCATACAAACAACAGATAAAATGACTTGTGGCATTTGTTTCAGAGCTCTATGCTTAAAGTTCAAATCTCGCCAAGGTTAGCATTAATTTTCATCCTTCTGCAGTTGATTAATTATGATTTCTACAGACAAAGAGGATGAAGACCATGGTTTTCTTACTTTTCTTTTCTTTCTTCTTCCACTTTCTGCATCAATTATCTTCACTTATTTTGTTATTGATTTTTTTCTTAGCATGATCGTTACCAGCGTCGCCTTACTGGCATGTGAACAAAACATTCGAGCGAGGTTGTTGCCAGTGCCTTTGGACTGACTCCTGTGCTGGTGGCACGTAAAAGTACCCACTACACTCTTGGAATGGTTGGTGTTAGGAAGGGCATCCAGCTGTAGAAACTGTGCCAGATAAGATTGGAGCCTGGCACAATCATCTGGTTCACCAGTCCTCAGTCAAATCATCCAAGCCAGGCTTACATGGAAAGCGGACATTAAAGGATGATGATGATGATGTTTCCTCACAGACCAGCATCCTGGTATTTAAATACATCTAATGATATGTACTGCACCTGAAAGATTCCTTAGAGATACATGGCATGTTATATAAATCTGCAGAATTATTGTATCTCTAAGGCATGAAACTATTAATAGCTTTTTTGTAAATTGTATGTATAAGCTGCAGGAGTTGCTTACCAACCACATGGTTCTGGGTTCAGTCCCACTGCGTGGCACCTTCGGCAAATGTCTTCTACTATAGCCTTGGGCCAACCAAAGCCTTGTGAGTGGATTTGGTAGATGGAAACTGAAAGAAACCCATTGTATATATATGTATATATGTGTGTGTATGTTTGTGTATCTGTGTTTGTCCCCCCAACATTGCTTGACAACCGATGTTGGTGTATTTACGTCCCCATAACTTAGCGGTTCGGCAAAAGTGACTGATAGAATAGGTACTAGGCTTACAAATACTAAGACCTGAGGTCAATTTCCTCGACTAAAGGTGGTGCTCCAGCATGGCCGCAGTTAAATGACTGAAAAATGTAAAAGAATAAAAGAGCAAGAGAGAATTTCTTGCTGAATACTCTGCACAGATGATTTGTCTGTAGTGATCAAATGCTTGTGCTGCACACTAGCTCACCCCTTCCATCAAATTGACATTGCCTGTACTAGTGCCCAGTGTGCTACACATCAGAGCATTGGACTGTTTACAGATCAACTTGAAATGATATCTGGGAACTGAATCCACAATCTCATGATTGTAAGTGCAACACCCTAACAACTAAGCCATGCACCCTCACTAAATACCTACAAACATATATATATACATACTTACACTAATGTATATATTAGCATGTTTCTCATTCAGAATGGTCTTCAGAGATCTTCTATGGGAATATCTAGTCTAAACTGAACACTTATGTTCTACAGCTTAGTAGTAAAGAGCCAGTGTTGTTATTCTTAGTGTTTGAGGACTTGCAGCCTATTGGGAAATTGGAAGTTGTTAGTTTTTATAGAATATTATTCTGTATGCTTACTTATCAATGTTCAAGTAGGTTGTATATATGCAAATTGGTGTAGAAATGAAAATATTGACACAAGTATATATTGAAATACAACTATTCTTACATGAAAGTTTTCTCTCTCTCCCTCCACCTCTATTTATCTATCTATCTATCTATCTACCTACCTATATACCTACCTGCTATGTATGTATGTATGTATGTATGTATGTACCTACCTACCTACCTATGTATCTATCTATCTATTTATCTATCTATCCATCTATTTATCTATCTATCTATCTATCTATCAACCTACCTTTTACTCATAATATCATACCACATTGTTAAAATTCATTGCAATTCTTCAAGGTAAAATTTATGTGATATATTAAAAAAGAAATAAACATTTGAACTTTTTGAAATATTTGAAAATTCTCAAACAGAAATTTAGTGATCAAAAGCAGTCTGCAGAAAACCAGACATGGTAATAGTTACTCTAATCTATAATCTTTCAGAAATTGATATAGTTCAATTGAAAAAGAATTTGATTTGAGAGTTACAAGAGAAAGTCGAATTTTTGTTGACATCAAGTTTTGCTCTATGGACATGTCATTTTTTTTTTTTTTACCAAATTGTTATAATGCTCTAAGAATACCTTACTTCAAAACTGATTGTTTAGAGCAGTGGTTCTCAACCTTTTTTTGCCTATGGACCCCTTTAATTCCTATTTTACTCAGTGGGTGGGGGACCCTCATTACCATTCAATGTCTAAAAAAACTCCTGTGATATTTTTAGGATTAAATATTATTAAGAATCGTATAACGAAAATGTTTAACCCCTTCATTACTGTATTTATTTTGAGATGCTCCGTGTTTCTTTTAATTTCTTTAAATATAACAAAGAATTTAGTAAAATAACTTGGTTATCATTCAGCTAGTGTTAGGAGCATAAATTGTGACTAAGGTTTGGTGAAAGATTTTAATTCAAAACTTATGAAAACAAGACATTTGTACTCAGAGCCAGAGCTGGTTTCAGTCAGGTAGGTAATGAATAGGTTGAATATTTTGTGTATTGTAGAAACATAACTGCCAGTCTGTCTACCTGTCTATCTCTCTCTCTCTCTCTCTCTCTCTCTCTCTCTCTCTCTCTCTCTCTATATATATATATATATATATATATATATATATATATATATATATATATATATATATATATATATATAATATTTGCTTATCTACCTACCTCTTACTTGTAATATCATATCACATTGTTAAAATTCATTGCCCTGTGAGGGCCATTTGGACCTCAATTGAAAACCACTGGTTTAGAGCATGGATCAGAAACTTCTTGCCCTTGAGTAATATTTCAGCGGCATCAAGTTTGAAACAGCTTGCACATGATGTTTCTAAAACAACCTATTTGACAATAAAAGAAATGTTTAATCCCTGAGACTAATGTAAATTGAATAGCTATGAATCAATAAAATTAAGATTCATTATTCTCTCAGCATGTTCGTATCCCTACAAGTTCTGATGTACTTGCAATTCTACCCTGGTACAAAGAAGGTTCCCCACTTTTGATTTTGTGAAAAGCTATTGACTTGATTTGTTTTATCAGATGATCAAATTTGTTTAACCAACTTATGAAAATATGATAACTTAAATGGTATTTGGCATGTAACCAATATATAACCAGCATAAGAGAAATGGATAACTTATTTGCTTCTGTCATGAAAATCTTGCCATATTGCTATTGAATATTTTCTGTTTTATTTCTGCCAGTAGCTTGTTTGCGTTAACACATTTATTAGTAATGAAAGTGAAACATTAAATAAAAGAAAAATTACAAATCTAGTGAGAAAGGTAGAAGTGATAAAACTAAATACATTAGACTAGCAAAATCTATTTCATATTCAAAATGGCTTCCAGGTTCCTCATAAAAAACAGTTCTGTAATGGAACATGAAAGAAATGGAAAAGTAAAGTGACAATTATTGCTGGTGACAAAAATTCATAATACGCCATAATAGTTGGTAGGTTTAGTCTGAGAGGTTTGTAAAGAGATTAAAAATAAAAATCATAATAATAGATATAGGAAATTGGGTCAATATATCCTGCTTAAAATATTGGAACTGATAAAGACTAGAAAATAAAAAGATAAACAAAATGCTTTAATGATTGAATTATAGTTATAAATTTTGTCCTAAAGCTTAATGGATTTGGTTGCTTTAAAGATACAAATTATGAAGGAAAGCAAGTCTGATATTTTAAAATCACTGACATTAGCATACAGAAGAATTAACAATGGTTGGTAGATCTAGAGTAGCTAAAGTAATAACAGAAAATAGATGTATTTATCATGAATTGATCCAAATAAATTAAAACTAATATCAATGTTCTTGTTAAGAATAATTTTACCATGATATTCAACATATTAGGGTCATGAAATATCAGTCAGGATTTGAAAAGACACTTAGTTTGAATCTTGTCAGGATTGTCTTTGTTAACCTTTGGATGATCTGGAAAGATGAAGTAAAATGTGGGATGTTAAATTCAGGGAGGTTATTATTGATTCTTCTCTCTTGAATAGGGTTTCTTCATAAAAAAAAAAAAAAATTGTCAACATCCACAATCTGTACCTATATGAAGAAGAAAAAGTGTGGTGCATTGTAGTAGAAAAAGCAAAGAAATATGATTATTGGACAGAAGTAATGTTTACCTTTAGCATTTTATTCTCTTTTCCTACCTTCTCCCATCCCACCCTCTTTGAGATTTTAGTTCTGCGTTTGTGTGTGTGTGTGTGCACGCATATGTGTGTGTGTTTATTTCTATGAATATTTATGCTAAGGAAAGAGATAGACAAGGAGAGGTAGTCTTTTATGAATAGGATTTAAGCCACAGGAGAATTTAAGCTTTGTTTCTCAATACAGTTTAAGAATGAACTGAGGAAACATTTATCAATATCATGAACATTTTGAATGACACCCTTTGTTGATCTGCTCAAAAAAATCTGTGCCAAAAGGAAAACAAAAATAGAGTCACAAAAGTATGTATATACATACATAAAACTGTATTATTTTTGTAAAAGAAAAAGAAATAATCTTTTAGCAGCTGGAAAAATGACATTCTGATTGGAACAAAACATCTTTCAAGTGTAAACAGTTGTATCATACGGTTGGACACTTGATAAAAATAAACTCTTCATGGATCAATGGACTTAAACAGATTGCAACCTTTGTAGATTATGCAGTAACTGTTGGCATACTAACCTCTTAGTTTGGAGGTGTTTTGTATTAGGGGTCAACCAATTGACACACCTGCCATCCTTTAGAAGAAAAACCAAAGAAAAAAAGGAGAGAAAATCAGGACCCTCAGCTCAAAATAGGAAGGCAAAGAAGAAAAAGAGAAAAAAAACCGTTTCTAATTTAGCATGAAAACAAAGGATGTTTTGGGAGAAGGAAGAATTATGCATTCTATTTAGTGTATGTGTGTGAGGTGGGGATATAGAAATAGATTTAGTAGGGATGGTGAAAGATGGAAAAGCTGGTTTAGTAAGATGATGAGGCCAGCAAAGCAAATCTGCAATAAGGAATGCAAATTAATAGCACTTTTGCCTTCCTAGCCCCTTTCAGAAATTCAGAAAATAAATTAACCTCATCTCTTCTTTAGAGAATCATGATATGTGTAGTGTTTACATGAAATGCTTATAGTTTGAGTCATGCATTCACTGGGATATTACAATTACATTTTTATCCTATCATATAAACTGACAGCAGTGTTGTTAAATGCTGAAATAGCCAAGTTGATGCATCAGACAGTGTTATTGACCAGTTGCTTGATAGCTTACTTTTTGATTTCATACTCTGTCTTGGTTGACATAGCTCTTATCCTCCAAAGCTGACAAAAATGGGTATTAATATAAATTGTACACACTGCTATATGAATGGGAAATAGCTAGACCATAACCCACACTATCAATCTGTGAAATGCCATCATCAATTTGATTAGATGTTGCCTGCCCATTAGTTAGTTATTAAAACTAATTATGGATAATCCACAGCAATTTAGATATTAAAAAGATTTTGAAAACAGACATGAACTGAGCATTTGACTGTTGCCAAAGAGTTTATATTAGAGTTTCTTTGTATAAAGATCCAGTGCTAAGAAGCAATAAGCACCAATAAGACATCAGATAAACATGAAGAATCAATATTTTCTTCTTCTAATACTGGGCAGCCTGCTTCAGAATTCTTGATAGAAGAGATATTTCACTTGTGATTTAAGAGCTGCTAATGTTCTTGTGAAAAATCAGAATATTACAACAACCTGTTTCAGATCTATATTTAAGAGATGAGGAATTATTTACATTATTTACATTTGACAGATATTTGTCCTCATCTTGTTTGTTGTTAACACATTTCGGCTGATATACCCTCCAGCCTTCATCAGGTGACTTGGGAAAATTTAAAACCTGGGTTCTCATTTGTAAGGTATTTTCTGATGTTATTATTATTATTATTATTCAGGTCACTGACTGGAATCGAACTTGGAATCTTGGGGTTAGTAGCCTGCGCTCTTAACCACAACGCCATATGCCCACAGGCATATGGCATAGTGGCTATTTTGTGAATATAAAGCCATACTCCTGTAGGTATGAAAAATAGTAAAAAGAAGAGAGAGAGAGAGAGAGAGAAAGAGAAAGAGAGAGAGAGAGAGATTGGAATTAATGCTAAATATGGTAAGCCTTTTCCTACCATTTTCTAATCAGTTGAAGTTTCTTCAGTAATGAAAGAAAAATAAATGTTAATGAGAAAACAACAACAACAACAATTGTGATTTCAAATTTTGAGCTCGAGGTCATCAGTTTCAGGAGAAAGGGTAGGCTGATTAAATTGACCCCCAGTGGTCAACTGGTACTTATTTTATCAACCCTGAAAGGATGACAGGGCAAAGTTGACCTTACCAGGATTTGAACTCAACATAAAGATGGTTGAAATGCCACTAAGCATTTTGCCCAGCATGTTAATGAGTCTGTCAGCTCACCACCTTAACAACAACAACAACAACAATACTAATCTTGAAATGATGACAGTAATAATTGTATCAAAAGTGCATTTGTCTTTAATGATATTGATTTTAAATCTTTAACAAGAAATAAATGGCAGAAAAATAATAAAAAAATAAATAAATAAAAATTCAGAAAACAAAGCAAAAACAATTATAATAATTTTAGTTAAACATTCTTTTTTTAAATTATGTCTTTCATTGGAATGTTTTTTCAGAAGAAGGTAACAAAAATCAAGAAGAAATCCAAAAAATAAAAAATTATAAATCTGAATGAATGAAGATAGAGATCGAATTGGCAGAAATGGCAGGAGGAAAAGGACAATTGAAGCGAGGTTACATGAACTATTCAGAAAGAAGAATAGGATTAAGCTGTCCAATCTGTCATTAGATTTGTTGGTATCTTATTATGTTTAACTTAGCCTTTTAAGAGTATAGCAACCTTAATTCTTCCAGTATGGCCCGATAACATTTAAAATGTTTAGTCACCTGATGACAGATATTAAATGTGTGTGTGTGTACGTGTATATGACTGCTGTTCTAACACCAATCACTTTAAGTTTTAAGCTAAACAAGTGGTTCTCCGGTAGTATATCAATCATCATCATCATCGTTTAACGGCTGTTTTCCATGCTAGCATGGGTTCGCCGGTTCGACCGGGGTCTGGGAAGCCAGGAGGCTGCACCAGGCTCCAGTCTGATCTGGCAGTGTTTCTACAGCTGGATGCCCTTCCTATTGCCAACCACTCCGTGAGTGTAAGAATATTTTGGAAATGTGTGTGTGTGTGCAAAACATATGAGTCTAAAAGAAAGGGTAAAAGAGAAAAAAGTACTCCACAACAAAGGCTGAGTATTATATTTATTGAAGTTAACACTACATTTCAGAACTCTAATTTTATTGCCCCTGATCTTCTGACAGAATATGAAAAACTTTGAGATTGGAAACGGGGAAATTGAGTCATAAGATGTATGTATGTATGTATGTATGTGTGTGTGTGTGTATGTATGGGCATAGGAGTGGCTGTGTGGTAAATAACTTGCTTATCAACCACATGGTTCCGGGTTCAGTCCCACTGCATGGCACCTTGGGCAAGTGTCTTCTACTATAGCCTTGGGCCGACCAAAGCCTTGTGAATGGATCTGGTAGACGGAAACTGAAAGAAGCCCGTCATATATATGTATATATATATATGTGTGTGTGTATGTTTGTGTGTCTGTGTTTGTCTCCCCAGCATCGCTTGACAACCGATGCTGGTGTGTTTACGTCCCCGTAACGTAGCAGTTCGGCAAAAGTGACCGATAGAATAAATACTAGGCTTACAAAGAGTAAGTCCTGGGATCAATTTGGTCGACTAAAGGCGGTGCTCCAGCATGGCCACAGTCAAATGACTGAAACAAGTAAAAGAGTATGTATGTGTGAGGGCACATGGCTTAGTGGTTAGGGCATTGCACTCACGGTCTAGCAATTGTGATTTCAATTCCTAGACCGGGTGGTATGTTGTGTTGTTAAGCAAAACACCTCATCTCATGTTGCTTTGCAATCACTTTGACACCTGACACATGGTACATTGTGCACCTGTTCAGACAATGTTGATTTGATGGAGAGAGTGAGCTAATGTGCGGCACAAACATTTAACTATAACAAACAAATCATTTGTACAGATCGTTCGATAAAGCCTGAACACACATATGACATCCTCAATGGGAGATTCGATCATGTATGTATGATGTATGTATGAGTGTGTGTTTGCGTGTGTATATATATATGTATGTAGATAGTTGATGTGGAGGCACATGGCCTAGTGGTTAGAGCAGTGGACTCGTGGGTTCGAATCTCAGACTGGGCAATGTGTGTGTTTATGAGCAAAACTCCAAAGCTTCATACGGCTCTGACAGAAAGTAATGGTGAATTTCTGCTGACTCTTTCGCTACAACTTTCTCTCACTCTTTCCTCCTGCATCTTGCGATGGAATGGTGTCCTGTCCAGGTGGGGAACCTATACACCAAGGAAATAGGGAAACTGGTCCTTATGAGCCAGTGTGGCTCGAGAAGGAACAAACAATGTAGATAGTTGATAGAAAGCTAGATATATGCTAAAAAAAAATATCAACCCTTTTGAATTTAAACTGACCTGCTATATGTTCAAAACTGGCAAGATCCTGCTTCACATACCTATCCTACAATGCCATCCTAAAAATAAACAATCACATCAAAATCTTAAACCCTTGAAGTAATGTATGGGAAATTCAAAACAACGTAAATAAAACAGCTTTACATTTGAGAGAGTAATCTGAATGCTAAATGGTTTAGTACTCATTACTTTGCTTAAAGCACAGTTGCAAATATAATACAATATGTATTTTGTATTCCTTTCCATGTTCATGTACAGTACACATACAGTACACTTATTTCCTAGAGCAGTGAGGTGCACCTCCTCATAGTATCTGTTTGTGACAAAATGATCTAGGCCTGAGAGATCTGAGACCCCGCTTTGGTCATGACTAACCATGGGATTGCACCTAGAAAGTTACACTCCGAGGCACAAGTCTGGGCATGGTTGTTTATGGAAGATCAGCAGTCACCCATGCATACCGGCCTCCCCTCTCCATGCCACCAGTGTTATCCAAGGGAAAGGCAAAGGGGCCAATACAGCTTGGCACCTGTGACGTCATAACTCATTTCTACAGCTAAGTGAACTGGAGCAATGTGAAATAAAGTGTCTTGCTCAAGAACACAGCATGCAGCCCGGTCTAGGATTCAAACTCACAACCTTATTATCATAAGCTTGACACTCTAACCACTGAGCCATGCGCCTTCACTAGGCCACTACCAGCTATATTCTTCAAAGTGGGTGCTGAACTGAATACTTTACACATTGGCTGGTAGGCTGATATTCTGATAGCTTGACTACATGTGGTTCTCTATATGAGACTGTATGTGGTTCTCATTGCACAAGTCAAACAAGACAAACATTGGAACTATAATAATCTTGAGTAAAAGCTCTTGCTTTATTTATTCATGAAGGTGATTAAGCTGGTTAACACCTCACTTTCAGTGTCCTTTCTGTAGTCTAGCAGTAAAACATTGTAATTTTTTTATTCTTCAGAAAGGGGTAGGATGAAATGCAAAGGATTTTTTTTTTTTAGCCAGGTGAATGTCACAGGTGCATCAAACCCCTTCCTCCACATCAGTCTTTGGTGATGTGATAATATCTATCGTAAAATGAAGGAAATGTTGGATCAGAATCGAATCATTTTTGCTTTGAGACTTCTGGTAGTTGGAGGTTTTGTCTGAAATGTGTGATTTTTATTTGTAGTTTGAGCAGAAGAATAAATCTGCTTGTTAAATGACACCTGATGCAACAAGTAGTCTTAGCTACGAAAAGAAATATATGTTCTTTCATAGTTGATGAGATCTGAGGAAAACTAATAGAAATAGAAAATATAAAAGGAAAAAAAATGAGAGGTATATAAATAAGAATTTTCTTCTTGTATGTGATGAGCACCAACTTGGTTTCTTTGAATGTGAGGCTGCTGAAGGAGCTTTTTGAAGATTAAGTGCAACCTACAATCTAGAGACTGGTGTTTCTTCTCTGCTTCTTTGATTGGATTTGAAGTACAAAGAAAAGAATGTATAGTGAGAAATATACAATTTAAGAGGGGATAAAGCTCTTGATAATAGAAAATAGATAATTAATAACAGGAGGAGTAAATCAGACTCTTGAGTGATCAGAGCATGTGTTGCTTCTATAAAAACTTGTGGAGAAATATTGGGAAGATAGTTGCGATACAAAATACAAAAAAAAAAAAGAAAAGATAAATAATAAAGTAAACCATATGGGCAGTGTTATAATTTGTCAAAGACGAATTATATTAGAGCAATTTCTTTTTATTTATTGAATTTAATAGGAGAAATATTAAGCCCTTTATTTATGTGACAAAATAAGAACAGTTTGTTTACTGTTTTAGCTATGATAACCACAATATAACAAATCCTGTTTTACTTTCTGACAAACATCTCAGAATCTTGGAAATATTCCTAATTGTCAGAATGAATTCTAACTGAAAAGTCAATAACATTTACTTCATTAGGGCTATTTTCACAGCTGTCTCTGTTCTTCTGTTACGAA
>NW_021832795.1:0-22500 GCF_006345805.1 Octopus sinensis
CTATGTATCTATCTATCTATCTACTCTATCTCATCTATTATCTTTATCTATCTATCTCTATCTATCTATCTATCTATCTATCTAATCTATCTATCTATCTATCTATCTATCTATCTATCTATCTATCTATCTGGGATCTATCTATCTGAATCTATCTATCCATCTATCTATTTAGTTATCTATTTTGCTTTGTGTACGTCTTATATTTTCTGGTTTTATTTATTCGTATGCAGCCACTGTGCCGGTTCGCGAGTTGGTTTTTCTCACTTAAATCTTATTTCAGTGACGTGCACATTTTATGAAACCCTGTTCTTATCATGTGGCTATTTGACTCTTTTAGATATGAGAGCTGTAAATGTTTTATCTGCTTCTAGTGTAAGCTACTACATATCTATATAGCGGATACTTTTATCTTGCTTATTCGCAGGTTGTCCCTCTACGAAAAACCGTAGTATGAAAGACGTTCCAGATGTGACCATCCCATTGTTTAGTGTGGATATGTACTTGTCAATATACCTGTAAACATATCCATACGCACACTTACACACATACACACGCACGCAAACATACACACACATGGACACACACGCATACAAACACGGACATACACCCACACACCCACACGCACACATATATATACAATGTACGCTCTTCACAAATGAAGACCGGATCTGTCTATCTGTATATCATATGTATATGAAGAGACTTAGCGATATCTACATTTAGACCGTCCATTCAGACTGTCCAACATCTACAGATAGTTGCAGATTATTTACAATAGCAATGGGCCCAAATGAGTGTAAATGTTTATAGAAAAGTTTATAAGCAATGAATTTGCACCATCTTTGAACGTAACTCTCGAATTCTTTTCAATAAGATTCAGGTGTTTACTGTAATACCTACTTTCCAATTTGTCGACGATCTGATCTGTTACCAAAAGTATGTTTGGTCGTGTATTGCCCTGATAAATAAGGATCATTCTCAGATTCATAGTTAAGTTAAGTTAATTTTTTGGCTCAAAAAGCAAAAAGCATGTCCCCCTGCATGGCCTTGCTTTTTGCTTTTTGAGCCAAAAAATTAACTTAACTTAACTATGAATCTGAGAATAAGATCAGGTATTACAGTAAACACCTGAATCTAATTGAAAAGAATTCGAGAGTTACGTTCAAAGATGGTGCAAATTCATTGTTTAAGACAGAGACACAGTTTCATGGTACCTTTGAATAGAGGAAGACTTACTCTACAAACGTCACATATGTGAGTAAATAAAAACACAACTTATGACCGCATTTGCATGATATTTGGTAGAACAGTCGGGTGTCTATTCACACATGGGAGTATGTATGTATTTATGTGTTTATGTCTGTATGTAAGTGTGTATGTATATATATTATATATATATATATATATATACATACACACACACACCATATATATATATATGTGTTAGGAAGGGCATCTAGCCGTAGAAACACTGCCAGAACTGACTAGGCCTGATGAAGCCTTCCGGCTTCACAGACCCCAGTTGAACCGTCCAACCCATGCTATCATGGAAAACGGACGCTAAACGATGATGATGATATATGTATATATATTTATAATAAGTGTAGGTCGTATACGAGTGGGTATATATTTATAAAAAAGAAGTTTGAAAACGCCACTATATAAGATAAATTTTAATTTTAAAATTTATCTTATATAGTGGCGTTTTCAAACTCTTTTTTATAAATATATATATATATTTCTATCATATATATACATATATGCATGAAGGGTGTATATATATATATATATATAAATTTACATATATATGTGCGTGTATACTCATACATATATAATATGCATATATATTCATATATACACACATATATATAAATAAATATGTCTGTGTCGTTTCCCTATTCAAGGTAAGATGTGGTTTCAAGAAGATTCTGTAATTTTTTTTTCATATTTTTGTTGTAGATTATGACGGTGGATGGGTTTATCTCATATTTTGTGCTGCTGCTTAGCACGGAGAATAACAATGGACAATATTTTTAACTTCCTCCTTTACGACCAGGTTTGTAGATATTTGATGTAGTTTCAGCGTAAATAATCTGGAGGGGAAGGACTAGATTACTCCGTTGCACTCTCAAAAGATGTGAAATTTCCTATATAATAATTCTCTTCTTGCAGTATCATAATAATATAATCTGCTAATTTATTTTCAAAGCCAATAATGCACATTTGAAAGATAGATAAATCAGGTTGAAGTCGTATTATACATAGAAATAGAGTAGAGAAGTTTTGGTTTCTTTTGCTTATTGTGTTGTTTTTTTTTTTAGTTATACTTATGGTAGAAATATATTGAGCACTATAGCGCACCCTTTTATAACAATCATGATACGCCTCTGATATAGATGAAATCCATTGTTTCTCAGAATGGTAGGAAAATGTGCTTATAAAACCATCGATATATGTGATTAAGTGTATGATCTATAATTATAACTTAAGAAGACAGGGTCATACAGCACAAACGTAAGCTACACCAATTAGCAAATAGCGGATAAGTGAGTTTGGCTTTCTATTTATTCTCTATAGGCTTGGTAACCTAAGAATTCTTTGTTACCCTCAAATTTGAATTGTGAGGCAACATTAGTTGTTGTCTTCAAACACCGATTCAATCTAATCTAAAAACACTAAAATTTGCGGCTAGAATATCTATAAAATTACATGCTAATAGCTCAAAAGTATTGGGAGAGATGGAGAAGAACTGAAGCCTCAATACAATATAGAGTAAAGCAGAAGATAGGACGCAGACGAGATGTATGATATAAATACAAAACTAGGTGTATACTACGCGTATGTAAAATATAAAGATATGGAATATACATGCATACATATATGCATGTATGCATACATAGATACATACATACATACATACATACATACACAAACACACATATATCTTTTTCTCTTTATCTTTCACTTGTTTCGATCATTTGACTGCGGCCATGCTGGAGCACCGCCTTTAGTCGAGCAAATCGACTCCAGGATTTATTCTTTGGGAGTCTAGTACTTATTTTATTGGTCTCTTTTGCCGAACCGCTAAGTTACGGAGACGTAAACACACTACCATCGGTTGTCAAGCGATGTTAGGAGTACAAACATAGACACACAAGCACACACACACACACACACACACACACAAACACACACATACATATATATATATATATGTATATATACATATACATATATACGACATCCTTCTTTCACTTTCCGTCTACCAAATCCACTCACAAGGTCTTGGTCGGCCCGAGACACTTGCCCAAGATCCCAGGCAGTGGGAATGAATCCGGAAGCAAGTGGTTGGTAAGCAAGCTACTTACCACACAGCCACCAGATATATACACACACACACACACACATATATATATATATATATATATATATAGGTTGAAATGAAAAATGATTTTTTTTGGCATCACCCAAAAAACATTTAGTTTGGACAGAGAATATAAACAGATAGAGTCGCTTATAACTGTTTCTAGATTAGCCAAGTATGTGGATCATGATATTAAGTGTGGATCATGATATTCCATAAGCTAGATAGAAATAAGAAAAATATAAACTGAAGAAACACCCATTCGTTAAAAATGAAAGAAGGAACAGAGTGAAATAGATACGCATTATTTAGTTCCATGATCAAATAAATAATAATATTATAGGCCCGGTCTTTTATCAGTTCTAAAGGAGAATGTTTGATGATAACTATGGCAAGTATAGTAGAAGTTACCAGTGACTTTTACTTATATATTTATATATACTATGTGAAGTATCTATGTTATTGTAGTCATCGTTTATTCGCAAGTCGAGGATCATTGAATTGCCCCTCAAGTGAAGGTATTACAAACATGATGCCTACTTCTTTGCTTTTTCTTTACATAAAGTATCAAAGATCTCTTATTTCTTTCCATGATAGTATGGTGTTTTAAGTAGTTTTAGACTGCTGTTTCTAGCAATTTAAGTTGTCTCCGCTGGGTCGTTTTTCTCGAGTCGTTCAAACACTGCGTTGAGAAGTAAAATATATAAAATGCTTTCAGAGATTAATACTTTGT
The DNA here is from genome assembly GCF_006345805.1 of Octopus sinensis. Taxonomy (NCBI): domain Eukaryota; kingdom Metazoa; phylum Mollusca; class Cephalopoda; order Octopoda; family Octopodidae; genus Octopus; species Octopus sinensis. The sequence goes on from NW_021832795.1 coordinate 4,101, forward strand.
GTAGATATATTGGATACAGATTTGTTGGCAGATTTACACTATTTTTAAGGAAACTCCATCTTGAATGTTGTTTATATATCCGAGACTACGTTGCATATAACATGTCCCACAATTGCTCATTCAGTATAGCATATTCTATATACGTATAGTAACTAGCTAGTCTGTTTACACACTCTGCTCTCCTAGGCTATATGTACATAATACCCATTCTACTTTTCGATAGATCGTATCCATCTAGTCTGTTTACACATAGAAAGACATGGTCTACTATGTTTCTATGTTTCTTATCGTTCATGATCATAAGCCTAGCACACTAGCCATTAAGCCATGCGCCTTCACATCTTTGACCATAAACTAAGAGAGATGGGATTCAGCAGCAAAACCGACAGCTGCAGTAGCAGTAACAATTGAGTACCATACATATGTCAAAAACATCAGCGGCTATTACGAAAACTAGAAAGGAGTCGTTTGTGCTAATTAGAACTGCGAGAAATACAAGTTAAAATTCCTTCAAATCAGATCCTATTGTCTGCAAACATTATGAATAATTTCGATAGCATTTTTTAAAGCTTGACTATCTCAATGACAAACTGGATGTTCATGGTTAGAACGTCTTTATCATAGGTCTGCTTAATCGAAGCTGACATTAAGCTAAGCAAGGAGCGAAGAAAAACAAGGGAGTTGAGAAGAAGAAGAAGAAGAAGAAGAAGAAGAAGAAGAAGAAGAAGAAGAAGAAGAAGAAGAGAAGAAGAAGAAGAAGAAGAAGAGGAAGAAGAGCGAAGAAGAAGAAGAGAAGAAGAAGAAGAAGAAGAAGAAAAGAAGAAGCGGAAGAAGAAGAAGAAGAAGAAGAAGAAAAGAAGAAGAAAGAAGCGAAGAAAAGAAGAAGAAGAAGCGGAAAGAAAGAAGCGAAGAAGAAGAAAAGAAGAAGAAGAAGAAGAATAAGAAGAAGAAGAAAGAAGGAAGAAGAAGAAGAAGAAGAAGAAGAAGCGGAAGAAGAGCGGAAGAAGAAGAAGAAGAAGAAGAAGAAGAAGAAGGAGAAGAAGAAGAAGAAGAAGAAGAAGAAGAAGAAGAAGAAGAAGAAGAAGAAGAAGAAGAAGAAGAAGAAGAAAAAGATTAACAACAATGCCCTCTAGCTTGCATACGAAAACGCTTCCTCGTGGAGGTCTGATCTCCAAGAAATAACAGCTGGTCTGAATCTTAAAAAAAAGTATAGGAAATAATGACAAATAACAATGTCGGCAAGAAAACTGGAAAAACAACAACATTTAATAAAATGACAGCAACAGCAACAACAACAAAACACAATACAATGACAGAAGAAATAACTATGACTAAAACAAAGACAAGAAGAACAAACAACAACAACAACAACAACAAAAGCAAAAATAACTAACAACTCTACAATCAACAACCGTTAATGGCATCTTTTAAAATAAACGCTAGCAATGATAACAACAGTAACAGCAATAACAGCTACAATATAGAAATAAATTAAAATAAAGTGATATTACGGTTCAGTAGGTTTGAAATAGTGGAAAGAAAGAAGCGTCAAAGGAAATAATCTGGACAATACGTTGTCACAATCGAATTAGCTACTTAACAAGATGGCGTCCCATCGTCTGCTCGTTTGTTTTCAGTGAAAGATTTTTCGGCCATTGCTAAAACAGTACAAACGAAATTTCTAGAAACAATTCTCGAATTTATTGATGTGTGTGTGTGTGTGTGTGTGTGTGTGTGTGTGTGTGTGTGTGTGTGTGCCTGTAAACGAGTATGCATGAATGTATATGCGTTTGTTTCTAAGAGAATGTGTGAATTTACTCCTGTTGCTGCGTGTTCGTATGGCTGTCGTGCGCATGTGTGGACATGCTTCTGTGCGAATAGTTGTGCGTACGTGCGTATGCCTATATTTGTGTCGTGTAACTGCTTCTGTTCTATGGTTTAGTTTTTCTCTTCACTGTTTCTCACCTTGTGATTGCATTTCATTATTCCTGTGAAACGTGAGATTGTACATATAAAATGTATATATGTGTATTTGTGTAATTTTTATGTCTGTAAGTGGGTATGTGCGATAACGTGTACATAAATAAGTCGTGGTATACATAGAAAATCATACATACACACATATATACACATATGTACATATTTGCGCATATATGTTTGTACATATAAATATACATACATCTATCTTTCTCTCTTTATTATATGTGTGTGTGTATGTGTGTGTATTTAACACACAAATTCTCAAATCTGTGGGAATATGAGTGTATATGCGTTCGTATGTGCATATGATGTGTAAGTAGAAGAATCTAGATACATAAGAGAATGATTATGTCGATAAGAATTTTGCCTCAAATCACTTGGTTCCAGGTTCATGTCTAATGCGTTTTACGTTGAGTTAGTGCCTCCTTCAATAAACTCGAATTGAAGACGTCTTGGGATGGAAATTTGAAAGACAAGAAGAGAAGGGAAGCTTGTTGGAGGTACTATAAAGCTTTTGGTTGGGAGAATTAGTCCATCGCCGTATGTCACGACACCATCTGGGCCTTTGGTGTACCAGAAAAGTCTATTCCGTTGTAAATAATGAGACTGGGTTTTCTTTTTCTCATCAGTCTCTGAGGTCTTTCATTAAAGACATGGGTGTTGCGCTTTCTTCTCTGATTATGCCAAACAAAAATACAAGAAAGCTTATGATTATATGACTATTTGGGCTCGCATCGTGGTATGTGGCTAAAAAACTCGATTTGTAGCTACGTGGTTACAGGTTAAGTTCCGCCTGATGGCACCATAGATAAGTGTTTTCTTCCATAGTCATCGGCTGACAATATCGTTCCGAGTGAATTTGACGGCAACTGTATGGGAGCTCGTTATACGTGAGTAATACATACATGTTTATATATATAAATTTTTTTCAGAATGAGATAAAGACCTAGGCTGTGCAGATTTTAGAACATTTATATATAGAAGGTCTTACAGATGTTTCCAGGATACTTATTATACCCCTGCATTGGAGACGGTGTGAGAAAATGGTTAAGCAATAGTTAATTTAGCTAAGATACGAAATAGAGAGTGAAGTGGAGGAACACACATATATGTATGTATGTATGTATGTATGTATGTATGTATGTATGTATGTATGTATGTATGTATGTATATATTTATGCATGTATGTATGTATCTATATCTTTGTATTTATCTCTACTTACCAACTGATAACTGGTGTTGGTTTCTTTAAGCGTGCGTAACTAGCAGTTAGTCCAGCAAAAGAGACGGACAGAATGAGTCTCAAGTTTATAAAAAAAATAATTACGGGGGTCGATTTGTTCGACTAAACTCCTCAAAGTAGTGCTCTAATAAGACGGCAGTCCCGTGATCGAAACAAGTAAAAGACATAAAAATGTTGCATATGTGCATAGATACGAGTTTATAACCATGTAATTTCTAAAGTTATACACGGATATTATAGTAGGAGAGATAAGGTTTCGCTATGTTATTGTTGGACTACCAGGAGTATTTTGACAGTGTTCCTCATACAAAATGTCTTGAAGATTAGCGTCACAGTTACAGATTGTTGCTCCCGCAATTCGGTTTTGTTTCCTAGTATCTTTCTGGATAATGATTATTTAATAAGATAAATGCAGATAATACAGTTCTAGACATAGGAGATGAGAAATTAGTTACATTATTTACTTTATTTACATTTGACGGATATAGCAGAATTTGAACTCAGAAAATAAAGACGGACGAAGTGTCGGTAAGAATTTTGCCCGGGGCGCTAACGATTTTGCCAGATCATCTTCTTTTTCAGCGAATTAATATTAACTATACATACATATAACTTCAACATACACACACACACACAAGATGCATGATTGTGTATGTGTATGTATGTACATATATATACATACAAGTCCATACCTAATATGTTGAATTAAGAAGAATATCTACACACACTAAATGTTTTTTTATTAATATTATAGTGTAAACTAGTTAGTATAGAGAGAAGTCTATAATTCCTTTATGCAGTATAGAAACATGAGTGATGAAGTGGTTTGCTTCGATGGTTTTATGTATCTAGTATTTGACTCTTAAAAAGAAAACCACTTTAAATGGAGCATCTTCCTCTCTGTATATATATATATACGACTAAGATACTTCAGTTCCTTTTGACGACATCTAATATCATATACATAGTAAAATAATTATACATATCCACATGGATGACGATAAAGCGTAAGTAGATTTACATAACTTTATGTACATCCATATATATATATATATATATATATATAATATATATATAATAATATATATATATATATATATATATATACATACATATATACAAGCATGCATCTTGTGTATGTGTGCGTATGTTGAAGTTATATGTATGTATAGTCAATATTAATTCTCCGAAATATGTATGTATATATATATATATATAATATATATGTATATATATAATATATATATATATATATATATATATATGTATATCATATAATATATATATACAGAGAGAAGGAGAAAGGGAGAGAGGAAGATTTGCAAGCGTGTGAGCGTGAATATATGCCTGTGTGAATGAATGTATGTGCGCTTAAGTACGCATGAGCTTATATATATATATATATAATATATATATATATATATATATATATATATATATATATATATATATATATATATATATTATATATATATATACATATAAATATATATATCTGTATATACATATCTATGCATATATGCATGTGTGTATGCATGTATGTTGTATGAGTGTGAGTGCAATGAAAAAAAACATGTGTGTTTATGAGGTTGTGTGCTTCTTTGGGTGCGCATGCTTACGTGAGATATAAATATAAAATATCGATGTAAAATAATTGAATAGAGATATGCAGGCAGGTATAATAAATGCGTAATAATGTCTCCGATTTCTATGTATTATATTATTGCACATAAATTGCTGTATATATATATATATATATATATATATATATACCACATATATACACGCACCATCAGAATAATACATACATGTACATCCATATATACTTATATGTGTATATGCGAATTAATTTCTGAAAAGTTTTGTGCGCTTATGCGTATGCATTTAGATGAAATTGGTGTACATAAGAAAATACGTGTAATTGATAAAGATGTAGCAGCAAGGAGCTGAGGAGGTAAGAAAACATGAACAAAATATAAAAGGAAGAAAGAACAAATATAAAATGGTGCACAAAATTGGTAATATATATATATGTATATATATATGTCACTTTCTCTATGTATATATATATATATATATATATATATATTATATATATATACACCCACACTTTATATATACATCTATTATATATATTTGCATGCACATCTATAGCTATGTAGCTGTATGCATATATATTTATGTTTGTAAGTATATATGTATCATATATATATGTATACATATTCATGTATATATGTATTAAAACATATATGTGTAAGTATATACATATATATATATATATATAATATATATATTATATATATACATATATATATATATACTTATACATATATGTACGCAATATATGTGTGTGTGTGTATCTGTATCTACCGATTTATATATTTGGAGCGACCGAGCGAGAACGAGAGAAAGAGAGAGAGAGAGAGAAGGGGGAAGAGAGAGATACGGAAACTATGGAAGATTTGGGAGAAAAAACTTACAATCGCAAGTGAAAGAAAACGTGTGAATGATTGGGAGTGCGGCAGAGAGAGAATGGTGAAGAGATCGGTAGAGACAGAGATAGAGCCAGATAAAGAGCTTGTAAGCAAGGTAGATAGGAAGACAGATAAAGCTAGAGAAAGAGAGAGAGGGAAAGAAACTTTTGCTTTTCGATGCAAATAGTGAATTTGATCAAACCATGGTACCTAAATAATACTTTACATTTTGTATTTGGTTCTTGGTTATATTTAATTTCGATCAGTTACGTTTTAATATGTTGCTATATTCACACAAGCATTGCACGTCCATCACTCAGCGTAGATGTAATTTACTTTGGATGCACAAACGGTAGCAGTGCAGATGGTTAAGTGTAGTCATGCGCGTAAGACACATGAATATTTATGTCATGTACTAAGTAGCAGAGGAATAAACAAATTTACAAGGATTCCGATGAGTTTAGAATACCTTAATCTTGAAGAAGAAATTCGATACCTTCTCCCCGCGAATCTTCTTGCACCCCAACCTTATACGTCGACACACTTCATAACTTCTTCCCCACAATTCCGCAAAAACCGCCTCTTCTTCAGGTAGAACTTATTATATTATTACTTCAAATGAATGCTTCTGATGCTATCTACATGTTATACTCTATCACCCCTGTCATATATATATATTGTATATATATATATATATATATATATGTATATATATATACATATATATATTATACATATATATATATACATATATTATACATATATATATATATATATATATATCTATACATATATATATATATACATATATATGTATTACATATACATATGTATATATATATATATATATATATATATTATATATATATATGTCTATCTATCTATCTATCTATCTATCTATCTATCTATCTATCTGTCTATCTGTCTATCTATCTATCTATCTATCTATCTATCTATCTATCTATCTATCTATCTATCTATCTATCTATTTATCTATCTAGCTAGCTAGTTAGCTAGCTACCTAGCTAGCTAGCTATGTTATATCGCATGCTCTAGTTATATGTGAACATTCAAATACCAAAACACATTTTGGAGTGTTTGTAGTTTACTATCAGGTGAAACAGCGCTTTTATAAATGCCATTGGACAAGAAGTGTCAGTTTAAAGCCTAGAGCATCCTTTAGTAAGACCTCTTTTTTCTTGGTAATTTCATGTGTTAGCTGGGAAGCAGATTAATTGAGCTGAATGCCATCTGAACTGGAAGTTACGCCCTCCAGAATTCAAATGTATTTTTATTCATCCAATCTCACAATTTTGCACAAAATATGCACCTTCCAACCTTAAGACTATGAGTGTCTTGTACCCGTATTACTCCTGCGATTTTTCGATTCCATAATCCTGTAACTTCCAGACATATATAAACAGAATGGGAGATTCAGGAATTAAATTGCATATTATCTTAAAGAGTCTTCCCTTAAGTACAGTGTAATTCTTCTTAATACTTGTGGAGGGGGTTTATTCTCGCTGTATACACTAAAATCTAAGAGAGACAGGATATTTTAAACTGATAAGTTTAGAGAGTTTTGCGCTTTCAACCTGGTTGTGAGGATGTAGGCGGCTAGTATGTGTTTTATAGTGTGGTTCAACATCTGGAAAACGATACTACTATTGCAACTATAACTCACTTTAGCGTTGTTCTCATTACAGAGCCTACGATATCTATTTATAGTAAAAAACGATTACGTAATCAGGGTATGAAATTAACAGGACAAACTTTTATAAGTAATGGTTGTTGAATTCATATTACTCGTCGTTTTTCGAAGATTTGTTGATTGTTTTCATAGATCTGATATATTTTCATTATATATTATCCCTGTCTTGGAAAACCACTGAATTTGTCTTTCTAAATGGATCACCGTGAATGAAAATATTGCTGTCAGAGCAAATGTGACATGTAAAAGATTCTTAACTATATAAACGCATGTATGTTCTGATTCTCACCGTTCGCATCTGTGGTTGAGTAAAGATTTGAACAATGCTACGGAGCGACACTTGATGGTGTCTTTGACTCGACTAACAGAGCATGTTCTCCTTGTTCAAACTTATGCAAGACTCTTCTCCTTCCCCCTTTCTGTATCCCTGTCTTTAACACTCTCCCTCTTATTCTCGCTTTATCTTCAGCCGGTTCATTCTCCTGTTCTATACTAAGTTTTTTTTTCAACCATTTTATCTCTCTATACACTTTCATTCTAATTGTAACAACTAATTTTCTCCGTTATTGTCTACATTCTCGTTTTATTTATTCTCGAAGATGGTTTGCGTGTAAAACTGCGGAAGCTCTTTGCTGTACGGCGTAAAGACTTACGAGAGTTCACACTTAATAAGGGAGTTTAAAAATCCAATATTGTTTTCGACGCAGACCGCTTCTTTTATCCCAGAACATGTTTTCAAACACACGCACACACACACACACACACACACACACACCACACACACACACACACACATACACACATGAATGCATGCACACATATACTCACTCACGCACATGCACAAATATACACCCTCCCACACATATATACGCAAGAAAAATAGATCTTTTTCGAGCAAGAAGTTGAATATGCACTTGGAGTCGTTAAAATATTTATAGAACTTTTCTTACTCTGTTTCACAATTTCATTTTCAAATTAGTGCATAATGCAAGGATCTTCAGGTGCGTCGTACTTGTTTCGATTACAAGAAGGATTTGAACATTCGCTTCTGTATATAAAGAGGTTGCGTTGTAAATCGCTATTAATTTAGGTAGTGTTTGGTAGGTTGTCAGTAATCAGGATATGAGACAGGAATGTGACGATATCAATGATAGTTCCACCAAAAGTTAAAACTGTGTTGGCCTACTGAATGTGTCTTGTGACAGCATGGATAGAAATTGCACGTCGTGTCAAGCGACATCATGGACGATAGTTGTACCAAATATTCACTGCATTCTATAAACGCAGTGAATATATCATGTGATAATATGAATCATATGTGTGAGAATCGCAAAACATTACTAGCGAAAGAGATTAAATGATTGCATGAACGTAACAGTAAGTTATGTATCTGCATAAATGTGATTATAACGTTGCGTATGTGTTTGGTTTCAGAATGTGAACTACGATAGAGTAACTTTCATTCATACAGACACATTATCCTCTGATATAGTGAGCAACTTCATCCAACCAAATACTTCAACTGATAGCTATTTAAGCTATTATCTTTCCTAAAAAGGATTGTATTTTCAAAATTCAACCCATATGATAGCTTTGTAGCTGATACTATTTTGCAAATCATAAAATTGTGTAAAACTATAATAAATGAAAATAAAACTGTTTAAAACCTTCAAGTGCATTTTCAACTTCACAACTTTTCTTTTGCTTGCTCAACGAAGGGAATATCTAGACGTCAGCAAACGTGTCAAATATGTCATTCAGATTCACAATAAAAAGGAAATCATTCATATTAGAACAGCAAAAAGTCACGTGCGTATAATCTACACTAGTAAAATCGTATTGAACAGTTTCTGGTACATTTGAACGTGAGACTGTCAGGGCAGAAATTTCTCCTACACGACATGTGAGAACATATAATAGGCTGTGAATGAAGTCATTAGATCGCATGTCGCATGCGTTTCTGCGTTGTTCCGTGTCATGGTTACACGCACCAAATCTGTCATTCAGTTTAGTATGCAATCTCAGATAGCCGATGAAGTGGGCATAATTTTAATATCTAACAGTACACATTAAAGAATGATAGCAATATATATAGATAGTTAATCCAAACATGGACAAAGAGAAAACCCAATAATGCGAGGACGTAGAACAAGTATAGTGTTATTGGACGCTCAGGAAAGGAAAGAAAGAAGGTGGAATTAACGTTTCGAGCGGAGCTCTTTGTCAGAAACATAAAAAAAGGAAAGGTCCAAGGAAGGAAAGACGGAGAAAGAAAATCGCCAACGATACACACGCGGTCACACACACAACACACACACACACGCATATGTTTGTAAGGTTGTCAATGTATATATATATGCATTTGTGGGTACAGGACGTCACAAAACGAATACAACAAAAAATGCGAAATACGTGTACATGGAATATGAACTATATTTCGAACAACGAAAGACACAAATGGAAAACAAGACAAGCAACATAAAGTACGACCCTTCATCAGTTCTTGACTGTTTTTCAACCCTCGTATTTCGAACATTTAACAAGAGAGAGTGTGTGTGTGTGTGTATGAGAGTGAGTGAGTGAGTGAGAGAGAGAGAGAGAGAGAGAGAGAGAGAGAGAGAGAGAGAGAGAGAGAGAGGAGAGAAAGATAGAAGTAATGTTTATCGTCACATCAGTTTGCCTGTTCTGTAGGAACCGACGTTACTACCATTTTTAACCCCAGAAGAATCCTCATTCTGCTGACCGTCGATGCAGTCTGCACCCGATATATACTGCAAGCAGGGAAGCGACCCATACCATCTTGTAGCAGAAGACAGAATCATCAGACCTTACGATTTCGGTCATGTGATCTGGCAAAATCGTTACCGCATCGAGCGAAATGTTTACCGGCTTTTCGTCTGTCTTTACTTTCAAATTTCGCTGAAGTCAACTTTACCTTTTATCCTTTCAGGGTCAATAAAATAAGTATCAGTAGAGTACTGGGGTCGATGTAATTGACTGACGCACTCCCATGACATTGCTGGTCCTTTGCCAAAATTTGAAATCAATATGTGTGTGTTTGTTTGTGTGCGTGTGTGCGTGTATCTGTGTATGTGAGATATTTTCTCAATGTTTAAGATTCAGTATATATGAACATTTGTATATTGAATTTACTTTACATGTATGTAAATACGTATCAGAAAATATATACAAAATACAGATAAATATTGCATATTTTCACACGCATCAACCTAGATTGTATCCAAACATATGCTATCTTTATATGGCTTCTTTTGGTTTGTATTTCACTAAAACGTCCACCTTATATTTCATTCAAATCTATCTCGTTTCATTCATAAATTCTAAATCTATTCTACTACATTCCATTTTAATCATCAATCCCATCATCCATCTACTCATCGACCAACCCATCCATTCATATATGGATTCAGTCATACACCTACCCGTACTACTCAATAATGTCATTTATATTTTATCGGTGCAGCCACTCGTCCAGTTTTCTCTCAATCCAGTTACCCTTCAGTTGTAAATTCATACTTTCAATTTTACATCGATGCATCCATGCGTCCATCCAAACGCACATGTCTTCAGGCACACATGAACACACATCTACACATAGACAGACGCATATACACACATACACAGACACACAGAGAAGCGCATAACCAGATACACGCTCTCATATTTCAGTTAACACGCACATATACATCCGATGCGGTCATTCATATCTTCTCCGACTAACCATTTGTTTAGCCAGCCATCAGCCCAGCCAACCTTCAGTTGTGCATTGATACATTCATTGATTCATTCATAAATTTAGATAATCGTCCATCCATTCACCTAGCCAACCATTCAATCAGTTATTTATCCATCTGTCCACCCATGCTTCCAGCATTGTGTTCGCCCGTACACACATACATGCATCCAACCTAACCATTGTTCATTCTCATGCGTGCAGGCGTTTTTCTGTATACCAACGCAACTGCACATATATGTACACATGCTCATACCGATACACACGCATACACATGTGTATGTGTGCATGGGTGTGTGTAATTGTATATGTATATATATATATATATATACGTATGTGCGTGTGTGTGCGTATATATATGAATATATATGAATATATGCATGTATTTGTGTGGACGTATATGTGTATATACATAATGTGTGTGAGTGTATGTGTGTGTGTGCGTACACATATACACACTTCTACATAATTACAAAGTTACTAGACATTTGTATGCAGGCGTTCAATCACACACGCACACACACACATATAGATGTTAACATATATATATATATATATATATATGTATACATGTATGTATGTATGTATGCTTATTTCGCCCACAGACAGAGCTATACATTAACCTATGCCCACATACACATGCACACGTATAAACAGACATATGTACAGACAGGCGTCTAAGCTTACATAGAGATGCATAAGTCTGTTAAATTGACTATCAATGGCGGTTGTGTGAAATCCCAGCTGGCGGAAAATCTGTTAAACTGAAATAATCAATAAAAATATAAAAATAACATAAGAATAAAATTAAATTTAGAAAAAAAAGTAAATAAATAAAACGATGCCAGTGCTTGCAGGCAACTGCAAGAGTGTGTTTGCCAAAGTTGATCCTGGAGGCCAGCAAGTTCTTCACTGTAATTGGACCAAGAGGTTCTTATTTTCTGTTTTTATTTTGATATTTTGTTTTTAGAGATCCTTGTAACTAAATGTTAAACCATTTCCAACACTTGACTTGACTTAAAGACATGAATATTTCAAGCGGTGATTTGAAACATTCAATAATTTAAGGATCGTTTGAACCTATTTAACTTTATTTTCACGTCATTTCTAATTATTAATAATCGTTGAACAATGTTTTCTATTATTATTATTATTATTATTATTATTATTTGAATTTTTTGTTTTTATCTTTTTCCATCTTTTTTTTTTTCACGGTTTAATTTACTTTTCTGCATTTTTGTTTACTTTTAATTTTTGTTTATTTTATTCTTTATTTTTTTATTATTTTTTTTTTGCATTTTTATTTACAAATTTTTAGCAGAGAATTTAATTTGTACACGAAGTAAAAATAAAGATAAAAATAAAAATAAAAATAAAATTAAAATAAAATAAAAGTCAGTAGCGAATAGAAAAGGAAGAAAAGAAAGAACGTGAAAGAAGGAAGGAAAGAAAGAAAACACGTAAAAGAAAACAGAGTAAAGGAATAAAACAACATTGTTGTGAAATAAAAATCAATATTTTAAAAGGGGAAAAATATTTATTCATTCTTCTTAGGTTATTTTACATTATTTTTTCTTTTCAAAAATTTTACATGAATATATACATACATACATACATATATACATACATACATACATATATATATATATATATATATATATATTCGTTATTTCTTCTTTATGTATTTTTAGATTTATTTTTCAACTTTTTAAAAAAATTTCTATTTATTTATTTTGGCGGCAAGATCTGATTTCAGTACGCCATTTTAGCTGCCAATCGGCGGCGAAAGCAACATGGCTGTCTGTGAAGGTGGCAAGAGCTACGCTGAAATTACTTTAAAGTGTGATTTTCTATTCATTTCTCTCAATAGACATAGGCGGAAAGCAACACTCACGCTATCATATCACAGCGACACCTTCATAAGAACTAGAAAACACACACACACACACACCACACACACACGCACACACACACACGCACACACACACTCACACACACACACACACACTCACACACACGCACGCACTCACACATTCATAGATGCTCATTCAAACGTACCTATACATACGTGCCGAAGTATCAGGGAATGCGTGTGTGATTGTGTAAATTCTTCTATGTGGACATGTTGTGAAATTTGTTGTCTATGTGATGATGTGTGTACGACGGCTAGTATATATATATAATATATATACATATGTATATATAAATATATATATATATATATATATATATATATATATATTATATATATATATATATACATATGTATATATATTTATACATATATATATATATATATTATATATATATATATATAATATATATATATGCATACACATACATACACACACACATGTATATATATATATATATATATATATATACTTGCCGTCGTGTATGTATGTATGCACACAAGCACGCACACACACATAAATTCATGCATGCATGCATACATACATACAAACATACAAACATACATATATACATACATACATACATACACATATATACATAGATACGTGCTTAAGTTTAGAAAAGATGTTGTAATGTGCTACTCTTTAGTGAAGCATCGATTACGGAGAGTCATTGTTTTTCTTGTTGCTTAGGTCAAAATCAGCCCCTTTTGATGCTGACATTTCTTTCAAGTAATCAGCAATAAATTTCAAACATGACCATCCCTCTATTTTCTCATACTGTATGTAGACGATATAATCCAATGTTTTTGACATTAATATAAAATTGAAAGTAGTTTGAGGATGAATCCACGTGTAAACGTTCTCTCTGAGACGCCTGGCCTCATATCGGATATGAAGTAAGCATCCAGAAGTAAGTAGCAAGGTAGTATTTTATATTGACCTTCAGGTACACGTGATGATACAGTGAGGCTGATTTACAGCTAGACCAATTAATTATTAGGATATTAGCAACCGACAACTGCTACAACTTCCTTGAAAATTTTCTACTACAACTTCCTCGAAAATTTTCGGAGATGCTAATACATAAGAAAACGTTGTATAAAGAAATATGTTTCACACGTTGCACACACAACGGTGAAAATCCTCATGGTGCGTTCAACGTGTTAGCAGTAGTCGTAATTTCTTTCAAAGAAATTTGTAAAAATCTATAATAATCAACGAAAGAATGGTGACAGTATGCTTTACATCGTTTTATTTGTGAGATGTACAGTTACAGCCAGAACCGAATAGGTCCAAATTAGTATGCTTCCCTAGAAGTTAGAAATTACAGTCAAATGAACTTCAACTTAACATGGCAAAATGGCCGGATCTGGTTTTAATAATGTGGCCAATCAGAGATCATCTGGGCGTAAAATATCTACAGTAGTCAAAATTGTAGCTATAGGAACTATGAGACTAGGAAGTTGTTGAACTATTTGTGAAAAATAGCTGCCAACGTTTTCATATTGCACCTATTGTCTTAAAAAATAAGAGGGTATATTACTTCATTACGTAACGCTGTATCTGAGGAAAGAGCACGAATGAGATATGCCTTTGATCATAGGTATCTCCAATGAAGAATGACTTGGACTGAACACAATAATAATAAAGTAATTTGTATTTGAACGTATATGGTAATTATGCCTTTCAATTAAGCATGGGTTCAGAAGATTCACCCGAACCATGTGTGTTAGTTTACCTGTATATATTCAACGGTAGACTTAATGGCTTATATCGCTGTGACACTTTTAATAGATGTTAAAATTTTATCATAAGGTAATATGAACATCTAATGGACTGCAATGTTTATATCTAACATATATAGATTTAGAAAACATCTCTTTCGTCTCTTCAAAAGATTGAAACTAAAACTCATAGAGTGTATAAGCTAAAAGCAAGCAATTTTATTGACAATACGATAGACGTTAACTACAGGTATATATCATCTAAGCAACGTGCTCAGCGAAAATTTGCAGCATAAGGAAAAGGAATTTGTACTGCATTGCAGTTATGTTTAAAAATAATTACCTCAAAATTTTAGTTCCCGGTTATGTAACACCTCATGTAAGGAAGATGAATGTATTCAAACGAAGATCTGTCACGAAGTGGTCTTTGCAGTAAGAGAAACAACTACTACAATTTTCCGTGAGAAATATCAGAAAATATGCTACTTATTACTTCTCCTATTCTTGAAGCAGCTGAATCACGAGAAAATTTCTAAATCAAATAAAAATACACTTCAGCAATCCTCAAATATTTACTAATCCTCAAGTATCGGTGGAATCTTTAAAGATAGTTATAAAAAAATCAGGCATGCAAATGGTCTCAACTTAGCGAAAACATTGTCAAATATTTCCCAAAATAAACGAACTGTCCGTTATACAATTTAATGACGTGATAGCTTTAGCCCTGATTTGTATTACCTAAACTATCGATGAATGATAAACTCTGTAGTCTGTTGCATTGATGTGTTCTTATAAATATGTCAATAACTGTATATTATGTCAGTTTAACAGTTAAGACGTATAAATTTCATTATAATCACACTTTCAGACAACCAAAATACATTCAGATCTTTAAAAGATAAGCGCGAGAATTTCGACAAATAACTTACACGAGTAAACTTTAAAATATATAAAAAAAAAAATTCCAAGGATTATCTCTCGTCTCTACGAATAAACTAGTAATATCATTCCAAAGTCGAATTATCTTGAATGGATATTCCGTAATTGTATCTTTTTGCAGGTACAAAATTTATTTCGTATGAAGTATTGTAGATACCATATTGTTAATCTTTGACTTATTGTATTTTAAATAGACACCACGCTGTCATATTCCTTGATACATACTTCATTTTACTCGCCTAACCTGCGTACATTTTTTATAAATTTATACCCACTCATAAAATCCCTCGCATATAATAGCATAACGATCAGCGATTATATGTTATCTTTATTCTACACCATATCTTATATTATTTTCCCTATAGCCTTCCTTACATACTATTCAGTGATCCATCTCCAGCTAAACTTGACCACAACTCTCTCACCTCTATCCATTTTGTCCCGTTTGAAAAATGTTAACTCTCTTTAAACGTCTCGTTTCTCTTACATTCTAAGGGGAAGCACTCCGTCGGTTACGACGACGAGGGTTCCGGTTGATCCGAATCAACGGAACAGCCTGCTCGTGAAATTAACGGGTAAGTGGCTGAGCACTCCACAGACACGTGTACCCTTAACGTAGTTCTCGGGGATATTCAGCGTGACACAGAGAGTGACAAGGCCGGCCCTTTGAAATACAGGTACAACAGAAACAGGAAGTAAGAGTGAGAGAAAGTTGTGGTGAAAGAGTACAGCAGGGATCACCACCATCCCCTGCCGGAGACTCGTGGATCTTTAGGTGTTTTCGCTCAATAAACACTCACAACGCCCGGTCTGGGAATCGAAACCGCGATCCTATGACCGCGAGTCCGCTGCCCTAACCACTGGGCCATTGCGCCTCCACTCTTACATTCTACAGCTATGTTGGTAATAGCGTTTGTAAACCATTTCTTTACAAACGCTATTACAAACAACCAATTAAGTCATGTTGTTATATGCGCATATTTCTACATTTCCAACTTAAATATATACATGCATACACACGCGCACACACACATACACACATACATATACACATACATATACACATACAAAAAAGAACGCACTCGTAAACATCCTAAAAGTATAAGTGAATGTGTGGTTAACATTAAGGCAATTGAAAATTGTGATAAAAATAAAATGGTTGGAAACCTAAAACACACACACAGACCTTTGGATATTTTTACTGTTGTATTGTATTGTATGAGGGGCTGCTGTAAAGTTGATAGGCTGACCAAGACACTCTCATAGAATGTGGCCAAATGCAGTTGATTTGTAATCATAATCTACTTTGCGGTCGACACCCTTCTTTCATCGGTGTTTCAGATTTTGGATCCTTTTGGGGAAGAAGCTTTCATCCAGTTGGTCGAGAAATAAAGCCATTAACAGCAGATTCGACGTCAGTATCACTGCGTCACTGTTTCCCAACCTAGTATTTTTTTCATGTTGGGGAACAGATGATTGTCAGATGGGGCCAAATCAACGAGTTCAAAGCCACACTCACGCACAGCATCCATTTAAACCAAGGATTGTGTGCTGGAGGATTTGACCTGAGGAAACAGAACCCCTTTCCTCAGTTTTCCCGGGCCTTTAGTTTTGACGGCCGTTTGTAACTGCCTCAGAAATTTGACGTAGTTCTCACCATTGATGGTGTTGCCCTCTTGAAGATATTCAATAAACACAATGCCTTTTTCACTTCAAATATTGAGTCCATCACCGTTTCTGCAGATAAAACGACCTTGGTATCTTTGAAGCAGGCTAGAAGGCGTGTTTCCACTGCATGGATTATCGCTTTGTCTCTGTCTCAAAGAGATTAAGCCAACACTCATCCTGGATTAGTAAACGTTCGTGGAAATCAACTGGATCTGCCTCAAATAATGTTAGATTTTCCCGTGACGTGATCAACCTGGAGTGCTTTTGATCAGGTGTCAGAAGACGTGGCACACACCAAGCAAAAACCGTCGTCACGTCTAGTTCAATGTACAGAATATTCTCTCTTATGGGATATGCTAATAACATTGGCTATTTGATTCTTAATCAATCGCGTGTCATCCATCACCATGCAGTGAACACCATCAATGTTTTCGTCGGTTGTGGCAGTTGCAAGATGTCCAGACCTTGGGTCATCTTCAAGACTTTCACTTCCTCTTCTAAATTCAGCTGACCACTTTCGCACTCTTGATAAAGCTGGGATGCCATTCTTATAGCAGCAACCATATCAACATGGATGCCCTTTGGGCCTAAACCGTTTTCTGCAGGATCTTGATAAGGCCATAATTCAGGACGTGCCATTTTCCTTTATCTATAAAATTTCTTAATCTGCTTGCAAAGTGGCCCTAGTTAGATTAACCCTCTGCATCAGCAATAAACAAGTGGGTCTATGATCAAAAACATTAGAGCCAAAACAATCCCGTTTTCCTCTTTACTAAGAAATAATTTCATCCTGAATCCTATTCATTTACTTGAGTCAGCAAGCTAAGGTCTGGAATAGATTCGGCAGCCATTTGTATCAGATTGGGTTTCTTTTGGCTCTCTTTGTTGGTGGTGATTGATTTTTATTACAATCGTCTTCGTTGTTATTCATATCTTTATCATGGCTGTTGATGTTCTTCATGTCTATATTTATTTTCGCGCGCACTTTACG
>NW_021832795.1:30000-32204 GCF_006345805.1 Octopus sinensis
TCTATCTATCTATCTCTATCTCTCTCTCTCTCTCTATATATATTATATATATATATATATATATATATCTATGATTATATATATATATATATATATATATGTATATATGTATATATATATATAGATATATATATATATATATATATATATTTATATTTATAGATAATATATATATGAGAACGACGAAGATAATAATGCGAAGGAGTAGGGCCAGGACCACGATTATGATGTGGATGATGATGAATACGATAATAAGAACGTTTGAAAAGTGAAAAATATCTCAAAGGCAGAAAAGAACATCAACACTGGGGATAATAACAGCAGCAACAACAACAACAACAACAACAACAACAACCTTAGCAAATGCGTCAACGTTATTATTTCAAGTTTGACAAAACGTTAAATATCAGACAGCTGCATATTGGAATTCAATAGCAAACAGAAGTATTGTAACAACGTCAACGCAGTCAATAAATAATCTTTTCTACTATAGGTACAAGACCGGGAATCTGTGGGGAGGGGATTAGTCTATTACATGGACCCCAGTGGCTCACATGGTACTGAA
Source organism: Octopus sinensis (assembly GCF_006345805.1). Taxonomy (NCBI): domain Eukaryota; kingdom Metazoa; phylum Mollusca; class Cephalopoda; order Octopoda; family Octopodidae; genus Octopus; species Octopus sinensis. Next base: position 30,566 of record NW_021832795.1, read on the forward strand.
TTTATCGAACTCGACATGATGAAAAGTCGACCTTGGCGGAGAAAGTAGCGACAGTCCGAAATACTGCTAAGCATTTCGTCCAGCGTGCTGACGATTCTGCCAGCTCACCACCTTACATAATAATAATAATAATAATAATAATAATAATAATAATAATAATAATAATAATAATAATGATAATAATAATAATAATAATAAGAGCACTGAGAGCGCAGACATCCGCGAAGGCAACACTGATGTGCTCTAGAGATGAGTTTTAAAATGAGGATATCTGAAATAAACTCGATTGCTTTCACAAATAACAATATGAAAAATGAAGCCGACCGCTCTCGAAAATTAAGTAAAAAAAAATATATATATATAGGCGCAGGAGTGACTGTGTGGTAAGTAGCTTGTTTACCAACCACATGGTTCCGGGTTCAGTCCCACTGCGTGGCAGCTTGGGCAAGTGTCTTCTACTATAGCCTCGGGCCGACCAAAGCCTTGTGAGTGGATTTGGTAGACAGAAACTGAAAGAAGCCCGTCGTATATATGTATATATATATGCGTGTGTGTGTTTGCGTGTCTGTGTTTGTCCCCCTAGCGCATTGCTTGACAACCGATGCTGGTGTGTTTATGTCCCTGTTACTTAGCGGTTCGGCAAAAAGAGACCGATAGAATAAGTACTGGACTTACAAAAGAATAAGTCCCGGGGTCGATTTGCTCGATTAAAGGCGGTGCTCCAACATGGCCGCAGTCAAATGACTGAAACAAGTAAAAGAGTAAAAAAAAAGAGTAAAAGAGTATATACGGGAAAATTATCCAGAATCCTTGTCCAGTATCTGATCGATTCTAATGGTAGTCGTAGAATGTGAAGGTAGCTGTTGAAAATTTAATAGCAGTAATAAATAGTCTATCCTTATCTAATACAAACCAAAGTTAACAAATTCACCATTCAAAATAGTTTCAAAAGCGGAGACAATAATAATAAGTTTTACTCAGGAAGTTTTAAATGAATAGCATGAGACCTTTTGGTTTTCGCTTCTCTTAAATTTCATCCTTGTTTTAGTATTCCTGTTGTTTTAGATCGATATATAGATGTATGCATATATGTAAGTATACTGTAAAGTGTTAATATGTATATATAATATATGTCTTATAAAAATATGTTAGTGTTATTTAACTTCTGAAGGATTTTGCTGTCATTTGTTTATGTAGTTTGATTTCTTTACCCATCAATTTCTACTAAGATAGAGATTCGAGTAAATTAATTATAGAGAAACGAAAATAAAAGTTTGGAAACAGCCAAAAGGGAGATAATTGAGAAAGACTTGAAAGTCAACGTAAGATCGTAATCACGTAAAGTAAATATAACAAATAATCCAGAATCCTTGTCCGGTGCGAGATCGATCCTAAAATCTAATCAGTTCATGCCAGTCATGAGGCCGAACTTCCCCGAAAGTTTCATCTGAATCTATCCAGCCGTTCTTGAGATATCTTGTCAACGGACAAACAAACACGAGAGATAACAATACCTCCATCTTCGCTAAGGCGGAGGTAATAATCACGAGCCGGGATTGTGGGGCGGCATCATAGCGATATGTGGAGAGAGGAATTATTTGGGGTTTGAATAAATCACCTCTGGAAACATGGGTGTTTT
>NW_021832796.1:0-39541 GCF_006345805.1 Octopus sinensis
ATTTCGGACGAGTGGCTTCTGATATATTCTAGGGTTGAACACTACCTTTACAGTGAAATTTAGTTGCGTGAAACTGCAGAAGCCCACTGCATTTATATATATATCTGTGTGTGTGTGTGTGCGTACGTCAGTGCGTAGGAGAAGAAAACAGAAAATGTGTTTGGCATTAATGTTTTATATAATATACACGTGTTTCATGAAATCGGCGGACATCAATTACGTAAGCATAAAATTCAGTGACGTAAGCAAATACTGTTGGTTTCATTCATCGGCCATTATTCGGTCAAAATTATCCAAAGGTACATTCTGGATGATGTAGAGAACGATTATATGGGGGGGAAAATTGAAAAAAGATTTATAGAGGATCCTTCCCCACCATCACAACCCCCTCCACACACACACACCGGAATTTGTTAAATGCATATCTTTTTTTTAAATTTCCTTGTTTTTGGGTGGTATAGATTATAGTTAATTTTCTTTTTTCGAATTTTATTTCGATAATCATAATCTACGCCACCGAGAGCGCATCTCTGGAAAGTTACACTAAAGAATATGCATTTAACAATGTTCGGTGGAGTTGGTGGAATGAATAGCCTTCTAAAAGCAAAAAATTAAATTTGTTTCATTTTAACGCCCTCCTTCTCAGTAATTTACATTTAAATGTATCTCAGGAAAATTTCATTGAAATATATGAGTTGCTAAAGAAAGTTATGAGGAAATAAAATCAAAGGGAGGGCACACGTTTGTAGTTTTGCCGAAGTCTTACGCAGTGGCCTCGGACTAAGTTGTCATCATTGCTTGAACCTCTAAACTAGGCGTAGACAACATTTTCCGAGAAGTGGGCCGCATAAAACACGGTTCGTAGTCAAATAGGCCGCACTGCTACAAAAAAAAAAAAAAAAATCAAGGTAATTTTTCGTTCGGTGTACCATTCGGAAAGGCCACAGTTCTTAACCATTCTAAAATGACTAAACGGCTTCCTCACGGTATAACATAATATACCATGGGGGAAGCCCTTGGATAGCTGAACTGAGTACAACGTACATAAGCCATATTCTTTATTATGAATTTCTTAGGAATGAAGAAGTCAAAATAACAACAACAATTGTGTTTCCATCTATAAACTAACAACTTTGATTTCTACTACTAAGATGTTTGTTGTGTATTTTATGAATATGTTGAGATACTAAAATAAAATCTAATTATTTACATGATATTTATTTGTAAACAAGCTAATTAATTTACCGTACGTATTATGATATCTATCTATCTATCTATCTATCTATCTATCTATCTATCTATCTATCTATCTATCTATCTATCTATCTATCTATCTATCTATATCTATCTATCTATCTATCTATCTATCTATCTATCTATCTATCTATCTATCTATCTATCCCTATCTAGCTATATCTATCTATCTATCTCTATCTAGCTATATCTATCTATCTATCTATCTATCTATCTATCTATCTATCTATCTATCTATCTATCTATCTATCTATCTATCTATGTATGTATGTATGTATGTATGTATGTATGTATGTATGTATCTATCTATCTATCTATCTATCTATCTCTATGTATCTATCTAGGGTGGTTAGGCTGTTGCAGTCATGATTGCAAGATCGTGGTTTCGATTCCCAGGCTGGGTGGCACATTGTGTTCTTCAGCAAAACACTTCCTTTCCCATTGCTCCAGTCCAGTCTGCGACGGACTGGTGTCCCGTTCAGAGGGATTGTTGGCCTGCCTGTCTGGCCAGTCGGATGGCATCATTCGAAACTTACAATAATATCAAAAAGCGCATTGTATCCAGCAGTGTTCAAAAATATCCGATGATCTGGTCGATACTGTGATTATGATATATAAGGGTGACGAGCTGACAGAATCTTTAGCCCATAGGATAAAGATTTTATTGTTATCCACGGCTTATTACGTTCTCAGTTCAAATTCAGCCAAAGTCAACTTTCAACTTTGCCTTTCATCCCTTTGGAGTCGATGGAAATTATATTTTATATAGTCAAGTACTGTGGCCGATATAATCGACTTGTCCTACCTCTTCAAAAATTATTAGCCCTGAATGCTACCGCGGGCCAATGTCTCGTTTAGGAGGGATGTTTTGATCTCGGTACCCCATGGAAACCGGGTAACCGGCCCATTGTGTCCTAGGATTCAAAGGAAAGACAATATGATTTATGAATAATGAAATAATAGTTCATAATTTCCTCTTGTGTATGGCAATTTAGATACTGCAAGGTACGACAATATTTTATGAATTCATGGAATGTCCTCCGAAAAAAAAGTTAAAATTATTTGCTTTCCATGCAATGAAGTCAGATTCAGAAAAATATCAACTCAATTTAATCTCAAATATATTGATATTATCCAATTTATTTCAATTTCGTCAAAGCAGATGGATAGAAATCATTTGGCAAATTAAACAGACCTTGGTGCCACAACTCCTCCAACTCTAATCGTAGGACTCATCTTTCTTGTGATGCACCACAATTCAAGCCTAGCAGTGACAATCAAGTACAGTTGCCAGCAATAGAAAATGCATCACAATGACATCAGTTTCAAAAAGATTTTCAGTTGTAAGATGCCTAATGAAAAAAAAAAAAAAAAGAACTAAGGTTATTCTGGAAAAGTATTCAGGATCGTCGGCGATTTTGCAAGAATCGTAAGAATTGGAGGAAAGACTGACTTGAAGTTGTATCTAGTGACGAAAAATTAATTTACTGATTTACAGACAATATGTTCTTTTCGTTCGTTGTCTGCCAACTGCGAGATAGAATCTCAGTTACACATTTACTAGAGCCCAGCTATATCTAACCATTATGTTATGGAGGTCTGTTATCGCAAAAAGAATGAATGGTGTTTAGATAATAGTTCCAAGTGTGCATATAAAAACTAAAACATTGTTTCTTGAGGTGGAGGCAAGGGACCTCAGAAGGGGACATAGGTAAAAGTAAATATAATTTGCAATAAAGATTTAGCTAAAACTTCTTTTGCATATATATATTAATATATATATATATATATATATATATATATATATATATATATATATATATATACGTCCTCGTAACTTAGCAGTTTGGCAAAAAGGCCAATATAATAAGTACTAGGCTTTAAAAAAGAAAACCCTGAGGTCGATTTATTCGACTGAAACCCTTCAAGGTGTTGCTGCTAGAATGGCCGCAGTCAAATGACTGTAACAAGTAAAAGAATAAAAAAATACATCCACATATGTTCTTGTTTCCGTCATTGGACTTGGGATAGGGTGAGGTGCCGTATTGAAGGGCATTTAGTTAAACATATCGGTAGCTAAGGTACGGGGGCGTATCGGTTGTCAGGGGATTGAAAAAGAAACTTAGGCACAAAGCACGCGGGTATATACACACTAATGTTTATATATATATATATATATAATAATAATAAATATTAGGGAATAAATCCAAATTTACAGGGAAAAAAATCAGATTTAGGATTAAATCCAATTTTATAGTAAAATATTATATAATATTAATTAGAGACAAAACCACTATTTTGCAAAACAAACAAGGAAAGACTTAATCAATACATAAAATTTTAATAAAAAGTAAAAAAACCGCCACTACAATTGTTTTTCATTCTTGAACGACAATCTTCAGGTGGATTTCCGATTTTCAAATCAGTTTCAAATTTATTAAAATTTTGTGCATTGATTAAGTCTTTCTTGTTTGTTTTGCAAAATAGTGGTTTTGTCTCTAATTAATATTCTATATATATATATATATTTCAACAATTGAGGGCAAAATTAATTATTATTAATCAATTTCACCAAGTGTTCAGTATGCAAGGGACCATTCAAGGCGAATTCAAATATTACATTATATAAAAGGGCTTAGTAAAATAAATTACTTTGCCGCATACTGAACTCTTAGAAATAGCAGCTAAAAAACTTTTTTAAAGCTATTTCTAATACTTAAAGAAAATCTCTCTCATATATAGTGTTTGCTTAATTCAACTCACAAAAGTTTGGGGGTAAGGACATCGAAAAATCAAATGCTAAGGTTATTTGAGAACGTACGTTTCAAGATTAGTCAAAACAACACTTCTATCATCAGCTCAAAATTCTTGGTTTGGATTTGGAAACACTGAAAATAAGAACATACCCTTTCGAAGATCTGCTCGTAACTAACAGTGCCAGCAAATTCAAATAAGCAAGCGAAGAATCTCTGTTCTCCCCTTCCACCAGCGTGGGTTAAAATCATCAAACACTATGCTTATTTCGGTAAAATCCGAAGCATTAATCAGAGGGAGATTAATTATAATTTCAACAATTGAGGGCAAATTAATTAATTATTAATCAATTTCACCAGTGTTCAGTATGCAAAGGGACCATTCAAGGCGAATTCAAATTATTACATTATATAAAAGGGCTTAGTAAAATAAATTACCTTGCCGCATACTGAACTCATTAGAAATAGCAGCTAAAAAACTTTTTTAAAGCTATTTCTAATACTTAAAGAAATCTCTCTCTCATATATAGTGTTTGCTTATTCAACTCACAAAAGTTTGGGGGTAAGGACATCGAAAAATCAATGCTAAGGTTATTTGAGAACGTACGTTTCAAGATTAGTCAAAACAACACTTCTATCATCAGCTCAGAAATTCTTGGTTTGGATTTGGAAACACTGAAAATAAGAACATACCCTTTCGAAGATCTGCTTATTTGAATTTGCTGGCACTGTTAGTTACGAGCAGATCTTCGAAAGGGTATGTTCTTATTTTCAGTGTTTCCAAATCCAAACCAAGGAATTTCTGAGCTGATGATAGAAGTGTTGTTTTGACTAATCTTGAAACGTACGTTCTCAAATAACCTTAGCATTTGATTTTTCGATGTCCTTACCCCCAAACTTTTGTGAGTTGAATTAAGCAAACACTCTATATATGAGAGAGATTTTCTTTAAGTATTAGAAATAGCTTTAAAAAAGTTTTTTAGCTGCTATTTCTAATGAGTTCAGTATGCGGCAAAGTAATTTATTTTACTAAGCCCTTTTATATAATGTAATAATTTGAATTCGCCTTGAATGGTCCCTTTGCAATACTGAACACTTGGTGAAATTGATTAATAATTAATTAATTTTGCCCTCAATTGTTGAAATTATAATTAATCTCCCTCTGATTAATGCTTCGGATTTTACCGAAATAAGCATAGTGGTTGATGATTTTAACCCACGCTGGTGGAAAGGGGAGAACGAGATTCTTCGCTTGCTATTTGAATTTGCTGGCACTGTTAGTTACGAGCAGATCTTCGAAAGGGTATGTTCTTATTTTCAGTGTTTCCAAATCCAAAACAAGGATTTCTGAGCTGATGATAGAAGTGTTGTTTTGACTAATCTTGAAACGTACGTTCTCAAATAACCTTAGCATTTGATTTTTCGATGTCCTTACCCCCAAACTTTTGTGAGTTGAATTAAGCAAACACTATATATGAGAGAGTTTTCTTTAAGTATTAGAAATAGCTTTAAAAAGTTTTTTAGCTGCTATTTCTAATGAGTTCAGTATGCGGCAAAGTAATTTATTTTACTAAGCCCTTTTATATAATATATATTATATAATATAATATATATATATATATATATATATATATATGTATGTGTGTGTGTGTGTATATATATATATATATATATATATATATATAATATATATATTTACAACACACACAGACACGATGGGCCTCCACATAGTTCCGTCGAACAAATTAAGTTTGTATGTGTGCGTGTATTTTGTCTCTGCTTTATACTAACTTTGTGCTTCCATTGTGGGTCGGAGGAGTAATTTTTTTTCGTTACTTTTGAAAATCCAAGAGGGAGCGTAATACAAAATGGCGGTTGAAAATTACTATGAAACCTACCTAAATATTCTGAGCAAGTTACCTAAACATATGACCTCTCCAGTTGCACTTTATTCCAACACATTGGTGTACTACGCTATTCTGAAAAATATGTGAAACGAATGGCTGAGAGCAAATGATATTCGCTGGGTAAAGAAAAAAATGGTCAGAGTTATCTTGGCACTTGAACACAATTGAAGGTGGATTGGTTTATATGAAAGATGCTACATAAATTTCGGATTTAAAGAAGATGCCACAATTCACGAGTGATGGGAAGCAAGTGGTGAAACGAAGGGTAGAATTGCAGGAACTGGCACATTAATGCGCTAGCTCCAGCATCCTTTAACGGCGAGAGGTGTAAGAGAAATGATTTGCTTATTAGATCTGAAGGGGCTATACTACGTATGTAGGAAAAAATGGAGGAAACATTTGACATGCTTCATATTTTTCTGATTGTCAATAAAAAAGAATATACTTCGAGTTCCCACTATCACCGGATGCATATTATATTTGAAGTTATAATATAGAATATAAACAGAATTGCAAATGGCGGCAGAGCGATGCATCAGCTCCAACAATTGGTCCTCAAAAGAGGAGAGGCTGTTAAAAAAAAAAAAGAATCAAACTTGCCCTCTTCAGTTCCCTTTTTCGTGCCTATTCTCAACTATGCCCATGAATATTGGGTAATAAACGAAAGAGTAGCATCGCTAATACAAGCGGTCGAAATGGCGTTCTTCCGAAGGATCTCTGGAGAAACGATACTTAACCTAGAGGTGACTTTGCCTTTCATCCTTTCGGGGTCGATTAAATAAGTACCAGTTACGCACTGGGGTCGATATAATCGACTTAATCCATTTGTCTGTCCTTGTTTGTCCTCTCTGTGTTTAGCCCCTTGTGGGTAGTAAAGAAATAGATACTTAACCTAGAGGCAGATAAAGAACGAAATGGTTGGATAATAAGCACAGTCTCAGTTGATCAGCCTTAAAAATCCAACCGGTTAATGTAATGATGGTTTCTTCTGAGAAGACCCTATGGAAGAGATGCTTGAGGACTCTTCTCCTACGAAATTTTTCAGGAGTAGTAGACAGAGATAAAAGGATGGATGGAAGATATTTCAGACTTAGGTACGGGAGATAACCCTAGATTATTGCAAAAAAAAAAATACTTGGTCGCAAAAACGCTTGACCGCATTGCAGTAATACTGGAGGCAAAGGGATAACATACCAAGTATTACACTAAATATGATATTCATATCCCTACTTTTGTAGAACGTTCTCAGGTTATCTGCTTGTTTTATTATCGAATACGTTGTTTTTCATCTATATCGTTAATTACACCATAAAACTTTATTTTTATCAGTGTATTCAGCCTTTTGGCCAGAATTATACTCGTATACACACACATGTGTATATATGTATGTTTATGTAAACATTCATATATGTACACACTTACCTACATATGTGCACACTTACATACACATTTACATATAATATATATGTGCATACATGTGTATGTGAATGTTTACATACGTGTATGTATACATTACTATTTAGATGTATATGTATGTATACATCTGTGTGTATGTGTACATATTCATGCACACACACACGCACGCATATATATTTAATGTGTGTGTGTGTGTGTGTGTAATGTATGAACATGTCTATATCTGTATAGATGGATGTGTGAATGGATGTACGCGCGCGCACGCACACGCATTGTGTACAAAACTCAATCCGATAATGCTTATATTTTGCCTCTCGTGTGTGTATATCTCTTCTTTTGATCTCTCTGATACGAGACTTGTTTTATATATGTATATATATATATATATATAAATTACTTTTTTTCATGTGGAGGAGGGGGTGGTCATGAGGGGGGGCAGTGAAAGCATTAAAAAACTTTAATGCTATCGATCACTCATACTAACCTGTTTGCACGCATTCATGCGCATGCACGCATACACTGCATGCTTGCCTACTTATTTGGTTTTAAAAGGCCAGAAAATGTGGTGAGGTAGTCGTTGCTTGGTTAGCACTTCCGCTCTATCAGATTTTTCCCTTAAGACATGTGGCATTTGATTGTTGTTGAACATGTAGTATTGTGGTAAAAGTTTACCGCTCCAACCAATGAACAGAATACATTGTTACGAAGCGAGACTGTTGTAGATACCATATTCAGCATTTACACTAAGGCGGCGAGCTGGCAGAAACGTTAGCATGCCGGGCGAAATGCTTGGCGGTATTTCGTCTGTCTCTATGTTCTGAGTTCAAATTCCACCGAGGTCGACTTTGCCTTTCATCCTTTCGGGGTCGATAAATTAAGCATCAGTTGCGTATTGGGGCCCATCTAATCGACTGACCTCCTCTTCCAAAACTTCGGACTTTGTGCCTAAAGTACAAAAGAATATTCTGCATATAAACTACCGCAGCAATGTATGTGTGTGCAAGTGTATGCATGTATATTCATTTGTGTGTGTGTGAATTTATACACACACACACACACACATATAATACACACACACACACACACATATATATACACACACACCACACAGATATATATACACACACGCACACACACACACACACACACACACACACACACACACATATATATATCTATATCTTTGTGAGTGTATATATATATGAGTGAATAAAAAATATATAGTGCGTGTGTCATCATTGAAAAAAAAATTACCGTTCCGAAATACAACAGTATGTGAGTGTGTGCGTGCATACGATTGAGCGAGAGTGGTACCTGTTACATGACAGCTAACTTTAGAAGTATATCTTGACCCCCAACGGTAATATCAGGAAACATGTCACGCATACAACAATCATAACTTTTATCAAACTTCTTGCTACTCACACAAAACATTGAAATGAATTTTAACTTTCAAGAGAAAATAACAATCTTAAAAGAAATTTATATAAAACAATTCTTTCATTTGTATCGTTTTTCGACATCAGTGGCAGACGCCATTAGAAAAACTTATATCTATTTGCAAAGGAGCCTTCATTTTCATCGCTACCTGGTGGTTACCGCCCGTTGACGAGGGACAACAATCCCGAAACTAGTTCGAGCGTATCACTCAGGCTTGCGAGGAAGGGATGGCCTCCCTTTGCAAATACCTCCAAGGACACAGATCTTGTGTCTAGAGCCAGCTAGAGACGAAGATCTCTTGGGGCTATAAAGCTACAGTAACACCCCCTCCCCAATGTGGTTAGCCATGATAAGATGGCTTCTATACTTTACAATAAATATATCATTCTTCTGAATCTTATCACTATAATCGCAACCCGCTCCATCATAAAATTATTTGGAAAACTATTTTAAAACTATTTTTTTTTTTCCTTCAGGAAGTTATCATTGGCAGCAAGCTTCGAATGATGTGAAATTATCCAACACCTCGTAACCTATTAACACTCTATGTAACTTTCTTTGGATCTTTTCGGTTTGAACGGCAGTTTTTTCTTGCGGTATCATATGAAATTGTCACCCATAATTATGACCCTAGTATCGATCTATTGCATTTCAATCTATTTTAGGTTTAGGTTTAGGGGAAAGGGTATCTTTTTTTCTTCACAAATGTAAATAAACCCAATCTGTTTCTCAAACGAGGGACATATTCATACAGCACAGAATGTTGTTTACCTCAATGGACGTCAGTGATTGGTTGAAATTGCAGAAATTGAAGAAAAAAACAACACTTTCTTTCATTCTATCTCTTTCCTTCTCTCCATACGATGTGATTGGAGATTCTAGCAACTGACCAACATTTATATCAACTACTGTTAAATCGGAATAGGGGACCGTCTCGATGGGATGTTCTCGTCGCTCCTTTCCATCAACGGGTAGCCCCACGCTTACCAGTGCATGATCGACTCTACACGGCCAGCGCGTCCCTGACCAAAAAAAAAAAAAAAAAAGGTGGCGAGCTGGCAGAATCGTTAGCGCGTCGGGCGAAATGCTTAGCGGTATTTCGCCTGCATTTGCGTTCTGAGTTCAAATTCCGCCGAGGTCGACTTTGCCTTTCGTCCTTTCAGGGTCGATTAAATAAGTACCAGTTACGCACTGGAGTCGATATAATCGACTTAATCCGTTTGTCTGTCCTTGTTTGTCCCTTCTGTGTTTAGCCCCTTGTGGGTAGTAATGAAATAGGTATTTCGTCTGCCGCTACGTTCTGAGTTCAAATTCCGCCGAGGTCAACTTTGTCTTTCATCTTTTCGGGGTCGATTAAATAAGTACCAGTCAATGGGGTCGATGTGATCGACTTAATCCGTTTATCTGTCCTTGTTTGTCCCCTCTGTGTTTAGACCCCTGTGAGCAATAAAGAAATAAGAATTACATGAACATATATATACATACGCACGCACACAACTGTGTGTATGTGCGTGACTGACTATGGAGAAATCAAACAACCAATAACCAGCATTTATGCCTGCTATCATATATACATATAAGCATGTGTGTGTATATGCTTTTATATGTGTGGGTTTGAGTATGTGTATGCGCGTATGCACATGTTAGAGGGTTTGACGTCCATCAGGCAATCGTAGTTTCATAACGGTTTGGGAATCTTCGGAGAGTGGCCACTAAAAATCATTACTCTACAAATGCATTGAGTTCTTTCTTTCTTAAAAGCAGCAGTACAATAATTCTTTTTGATAAATTTTTATCCCCGCCCCACACAAACTCACTCATTCACTCCTACACACACACACACGTTTAAATAAGAAAATTTAGAATTACTGGTAATGGTCAGAGGCGTGAATTTGAAAATCAAAGATGAACAATATTATATGAAATGACATAAAATATAAATTCTTGATTTATTGAAATTATCTTCGCTTCCGGAAACGGTAGACCAGTCATTTGGTGCCAACTCTAAGTGAGAACGGGAAAATAATCTGAAGAATCGCGAATTCTCCAAAATTTCACATGCAGTTAAGGAAAAGAAAAAACAAAACGTTTGGTATATGAAGACAAGAGGTCAGCTGTGGACACATTTTTCTACATGAACAGGCGCCGTCTGTACAGCCGTTGTTCTATCCGATCTTCTGCAGACTTGTCACTCAAATATATATATATATATATATATATATATATAATATATATATATATATATATATAGCACACATTTTTTCTCTCCTTGTTTTTTCTGTGCCCCTTTCTGTAGAAGAGCGTAGGCTCGAAACGTAAAATACTTTTTCTATTCCTGAGCGTTATACTAATACATCTGGTTGTTTTGTACACCACCTGTCTTCGTATTTTTTTTTTTTTCGTAAACTCTCCCTATATAGATAGATAGATAGATAAAAAGAGAACACCTTAATGGCTTGGGTAATTTAGATGAATGAGCAGAAAATTAGTTAAAAGAAGTAACTCAGAGTGGTCAATAGCAATCCTTTTCGGGCACACCTGTCAATTAATGAACTGTTATGGAAAGTGATAAGCTAATGATATAAATCGAAATTTTTGCTCTGAAGCACTTCCCAAGAAATCCTGTCTAGAGTGAACTCCGAACCCCCAAACCGCAGCCCCTTTCAACCATTTCTACTGTACGGACAAGGCTTGAGATTTTGGGGAGAGACTCTTAGTCAATTACATCGACTCCAGAACATGACTGGTACTTACTTTTTATCAACCTCGAAGGGGATCAAAGGCAAGATCAATCTTGGCAGAATTAGGACCCAGAACGTAAAGCCGGAAGGAATGTCTCCAAGCACTTTGTCCGGCGTGCTAACTATTCTGCCAGCTTGCTGCCTTAAACAACAACACTATAATAATAATCCTTTCTACTACAGGTATAAAAATTGAAATTTTAGTATGGAGGGAGAAGTCGATTACATGGGACCACGGTGCAAAAGTTGAAAGTCAACCTCGGTTGCATACGGCACTATGGAATAGTGCCTGAAAATTGTGGGCAAGGGTTAAATTGATTACATTGACCCCAGTGCTCAACTGATATATATTTTATTGATTCTGAAAGGATGAAAGGCAAAGTCGACCTCGGCGGAATTTGAACTCAGAACGTAAAGACCAATGAAATACCGCTTATCATTTTTCTCCGGTAGACTAACGAACCTTCCAGCTCCACACTTTAAAGCTCTAGGATAATAATAATAATAATAATAATAATAATAATAATAATAATAATAATAATAATAATAATAATAATAATAATAATAATAATAATAATAATAATAATAATAATAATAATAATAATAATAATAATAATAATACAATCCCACTCTCTAAACTGGTTCTCGTCGATACAAAAAGGATAAAATGTAAAATGAACCTCGACAGGATTTGAACACAAAACAGAAGCTGCTTCAAATAAAACCCGCACCATATTTTATCTGAAACTCTAACCAATCTGCTACTGCGTCTATTTTCGCTGACGCCATTTTTTTTTTTTAATCTCTTTCTTACTTGGCAATTCTAAGTTCTGGAGAGTCGATTTAACGTTGTGTTGTTGTTCGGCAGGGAAACAGGGAGATTGTCTTTGACACAATGCGAACGTGTTCCTTCAAACGGGAATATGTAAACTAGAACTTTTCTAAATAATAATAATAATAATAATAATAATAATAATAATAATAATAATAATAATAATAATAATAATAATAATAATAATAATATTATTATTATTATTATTATTATTATTATTATTATTATACATGTGGCCAAACATATATATGCATATATATACATACATATATATGTATTTGCATATATGTACATAATATTATGTATATTTGCATATATATATACATGCACACACAAACACACACATATATACATATATGTATATACATATATATATATATACATACATATACATACAAAAATATTTTCGCATGCATATATATGTGCATTGCATATGAATACTTATGCAAAAATTTACTATATATATGTGTGTGTGTTTTGTGTGTGTATGCATATGTATGTGTGTTTGTGTATGTGATGTCCCATAAGTAAAGAAGCATTTAAGCACCAATATAATGTCAACTGCTGCCTTACTTGTGAGAAACCTGGTAAATACCTGGTAAAAATAAACGTGCATATTTCTATACATATCTACTCACACCTAAAACTACATAGACGCACACACACACAGATACATACACACACATATTCAAAATAATACATACATATACCTACACACATACATGTATTTATAGAGAGAAGAATAATGATTTTCAAACATGCGACAGAGTTTGCATAGTTTATTAATTTTTTATATTCATTTGAAGTATGTTTAGATTAAAATATAAAATGAAGAAATAAAACATAATATTAAAAATGAAAAAAAAAAAATGATAGCAGTGACGTATTGACTGTTCTTCAAAGAGATTTTCATTGGAGTCTCTTTTTAAATAAACACTACTTGAGAAGCCATTATATTTATGTTAACAGTAGCCTTCTTTCCTACATTCTTTCATTCTATCATTCTACCATTCAGCCATTCATTCATTCTTTCATTCTTTGTTTCTTTCCTGGCTGAATCTCTTTCTTTTCCGTTTTTTTTTCCTTGCCATCTGACGATTCCAAGTTTTAACGTTGTGTTCTGTTTGGCAGTGAAATTGTCTTTGATACAATATGAGCATGTTCCTTCAAACGGGAATATGTAAACTAGAACCTTTTCTAAATAATATAAAAAAATCTCTCATACTGTTTAATGGCAAAACCTGTTTATTTGTTTTTATTTGTTTATGTATTTATTTACTTATTTGTTTCTTTTATTGCATGTATATTTATCTGTTTTATTATTTTTTTAATATTTTTCATTCCTTTTCTTTTATCATTTTAAAAAAAAAACTTTCCCTAGGTTTTGATTCGAAACTCTGGCTCCTATAAGAGACAGCTTTTTCAGCATTTATAACTCAAAATTCCGTACAGACAGTAACATCTCTCCCTCTCTCCCTCTTCAGCAAATATGGCTTGTATTATCTGATGCGAATCCCCTGTGGCTTAAGAAAGAAATTATTCTTATTATCACTGTTGTTTACTTTTAATCTGCACGTTTGATGCAATCACTTGTCGGGACATACCTAGCACCCTAGGGCAAGTGAAGGTTAAGAGATGTTGAAATATAACTGAAAGCTTAGCGAGGGCAAGTGGCGAAAGCAGTAGATGAATACCTCTATATAATACAACACAAACGATTAAATTGATAGTGTTTTTTTAAGGATATGGGTAGTACCTGTCAACACAATCTTTTGGATTTCCTTGAGACATGGTTCTCCTGGGATGTGGTTTAAATGTTTCTGGCGTCCTTTTATCATCATCATTATTATTATTATTATTATATTATTATATTATTATTATTATTATTATTATTATTATTATTATTATTATTATCATTATTATTATTATTACTGCATTGACTCTGGTTCGGTCTTATTCCTGGTAGGATTTATGTGGGTTATCGGTTACTAGCGGTAACCTTAGGTATCCACTAGATTTCAATAGTCTTTCAAGTGCTTAGAACACTTCTTATAATCTTTCCTGTCCCTTATTATATCTGTTATTATTATTGAGTGAGAGAACAGTGCATGCCATCAAGTTGACACTGGGGTACAAATATACGGAGCCTAATATACCCATCATGACTACTCGTCTGATAAGGGTACACCAGGCACATGCATCACAGCCACATGTGCAGGACATGGTGATCTTAAACAGAGCATGACCTTGCAGATAGGGCCCAGAATGTTCTGCCATTTTGGAGTTTCCTGGTATCTGAGACAGGTAGCAATCAGTCCCTTTTGCTATAATTCCTAGGGCACCTATGACAACAGGTATTGTTTTAGTCTTGAGGTTCTACATTTTGCCAATTTCTGTTTAAAGATCTTTATACTTGCTCAGGTTTTGGTAGGTCTTGACAGATACATTTATGTCGATTGGGACAGTCATATTAATGAGGAAGCATGGTTTTTGTCTGAAATCTTTCAATATAATGCCTGGCCTATTTGCAACTATCGTTCTGTTAGTTTGATCAGTAAAGTTCCAGAGGAATGAGATGTGATCATTTTCAAGCACTGGAGGTGGTTTGTGTTCTCACCAGTTTTTATCATTTGGCAGCTCCAGATCTTTGCAAATTACCCAATGAATATATTCTAATGAGGTCAGCTTTGCCTTTTATCCTTTCGGGATCGATAAATTAAGTACCAGTGAAACACGAGTCGATATAATGGACTACGCCCCTCCACCAAAATTTCAGGCCTTATGCTTTTAGTAGAAAGGATTATTATTATTATTATTATCATTATTATTATTATTACTGCATTGACTCTGGTTCGGTCTTATTCCTGGTAGGATTTATGTGGGTTATCGGTTACTAGCGGTAACCTTAGGTATCCACTAGATTTCAATAGTCTTTCAAGTGCTTAGAACACTTCTTATAATCTTCCTGTCCCTTATTATATCTGTTATTATTATTGAGTGAGAGAGCAGTTCATGCCATCAAAGTGACACTGGGGTAAAATATACGAAGCCCAATATACCCATCATGACTACTCGTCTGATAAGGGTACACCAGGCACATGCATCACAGCCACATGTGCAGGACATGGTGATCTTAAACAGAGCATGACCTTGCAGATAGGGCCAGAATGTTCTGCCATTTTGGAGTTTCCTGGTATCTGAGACAGGTAGCAATCAGTCCCTTTTGCTATAATTCCTAGGGCACCTATGACAACAGGTATTGTTTTAGTCTTGAGGTTCTACATTTTGCCAATTTCTGTTTAAAGATCTTTATACTTGCCCAGTTTTTGGTAGGTCTTGACAGATACATTTATGTCGATTGGGACAGTCATATTAATGAGGAAGCATGGTTTTTGTCTGAAATCTTTCAATATAATGCCTGGCCTATTTGCAACTATCGTTCTGTTAGTTGATCAGTAAAGTTCCAGAGGAATGAGATGTGATCATTTTCAAGCACTGGAGGTGGTTTGTGTTCTCACCAGTTTTTATCATTTGGCAGCTCCAGATCTTTGCAAATTACCCAATGAATATATTCTAATGAGGTCAGCTTTGCCTTTTATCCTTTCGGGATCGATAAATTAAGTACCAGTGAAACACGAGTCGATATAATGGACTACGCCCCTCCACCAAAATTTCAGGCCTTATGCTTTTAGTAGAAAGGATTATTATTATTATTATTATTATTATTATTATTGAGTGAGAGAGCAGTTCATGCCATCAAAGTGACACTGGGGTAAAATATACGAAGCCCAATATACCCATCATGACTACCCGTCTGATAAGGGTACACCAGGCACATGCATCACAACCATATGTGCGCGACATGGTGATCTCATATCAAGATAAACAGCACATGACCTTGCAGGTGGGGCCCAGTTAGAATTTTCTTCAGGTTGAGTAGCCCATCCTGCTCAAACGGTCCCTGAATAAGGGTTGCTTTAGGATGTTGAACGAAACACCTATGTTTCCAGAGGTGAACCATTCAAACTCCAAAGAATCCCTCTCAACACATGGCCATGATGCTCCCCCACTACTTCTGCTCGTGATCAGAGATGCACATATCGTCAGCCACTAAGGGACATGCTCAACTGGTTAAGGTCAAACAACTGACAAGCAAATCTGTGGTATTGAGCAGAATATTTGCTGTAGCCCATTATTATTATTATTATTATTATTATTATTATTATTATTGTTGTTGTTGTTGTTGTTGTTGTTGAATGAGCGAGTGAGCAGTACACGCCACCAAAGTGACGTCCTGCAGCACCCGTAGATACTTGCAACCTTGGTTATTTCTCAGCGATCTAATGATATTGTTTCGGTTGTAATTCTGTACAATCAGAGTTTATCATTCACTCCACATTCCATAATTAACACTGCATACTAATTTATCCCAAACTGCATTCCAATATTCTTGCTGAATACTCTTACTGTTTGAATTTGAGAATCCAGGTTTTTAGTACGTTTTGTTTAGTTGATGCCATCCATATATATCTTGGTTTTGGTAAGCTCATACGTAGGTTTGGATTTTCTCAGCATCCTTGTCTGAGGGATTAACGAAATGGCGAAAAGTAATGGAGAGAACGAATCTCCTTGGAATATCCCACTGCATACTTTCACATTTCCAAACGATTCATTTGCACATGTTCGACTTCCAACGCTCAAAAAGCTGGTTATCACCTCATTGACTCCGTGCGTCCTGAGGAACTCCAAGAGCCAGCAGTTGTGAACATTGTCGTGACAACAGCTAAAGTCTTCTTTCTTATTCGTATCACATTCAGTATCCTACTATCGATTATACAACAGATCATCAGTTCTCCTTGATCGGTTTCTGCATTCCTTTTGGTCCTCTGACAATAGGTTCTTTAGAAAGCTGTATATTTCATTCACAGATTACTCTCTGTTGCAAACATTTGTGCAAGGTCTCTGAGAGTTATTTCCTTCTGTTTTTCCACCAGCGTTAAATGCCCTGCAAAAGGTTATAAATGCTACACTCCCGCGTTTGAACAATTCGTATATAAACGTCTCACTGTCCAATCTTTTTATGATAAAAAGAAACAAAATCAGGGAAAAAATCAGTCATTAACCTAGATAAAAGGCGTTCTGTTTGATGTGATCGTAAAACAGAGTACCAAAGATCAGCTGAATAGGAAGAGAAAATTGTGATTGTGTGCGTGTGTTCACTCGATACATTAGAATATTTAAAGAGTATTTGTTGATCATCCGACATGAAAGAATAATCACCTATTAAAGCGGTACTTGTATTTAATTAAGCTGAGACTAACATATGTTGTGAACCAGAAAAAAATGTTCCTAATTAACTACATTTGTATCTATAGAGCAGAGAAATAACGACAGCTTTAATAAAACCTCAAACTGAAACAGTTATACAAAAAAAAAAAAAAGAAAAAACGGTACCACGGAAGGGACGAAGGAATAGAGGGAGACATAGGCCTCCCCTTTGAGAAACACTGATATAACCTAAATTTGAGACACCAGCAATAGAAGAAATAAAGACAGATTTTTTTTCTATTCAAAAGAAAAACTGAAGAGTTTAAAGTACCAGTAATGATAAGGCTTTTGACTGGGAGAACACAAACATGGTTTAAACAGTAAGCTTGGCAGGAAAGAAACGTGTTTTCTTTTCATTAAAAAATAATTAAGCATGCCTTTATTTCAATAAAATTTTTGGTTTTGTTAAATGAAGTTGAGGCAAAAAAAAAAAAACTTCTTGAGAAACCAAATGGTCTTTCCTTCATGCCATTCACGTTAAGGATGTCTGAATGATATCTCAGTGGTTCACAAGGAAACACGGTTTCTTTGTGGATGACTTGAAACTATATGCAAAGAATATGTATGTAATGAAAAGCTCCTTGACCTGGTTATAACATTCCCAAAGGATATATGGTTGGAGTTTGGTTAGAATAAATGTTGCTATATGGTTGTAAAAAGAGGGAAAACATCTTTATCAATGACTTAACTCTTTCACCTGTGTCTGATGAAGAATGTTACAGGTATCTAGATGTGGATGAAAACATCTTACAATGGCACCTGTAGCAAATCACGTATCACTGAAGGATATTAGAGCCGAATAAAGAAAATTTGAACCCCGGAACTTTCTGCATTCAATAAAACAGTGGCCCACAATGTGTTTGCAGTGCCATTACTCATACCAACATTTGGGATGGTTGATTGGACGCTTGATGAGATCCGAGACATCGATAGGAAATACTAACCAGCACACACAATTTCCACATCAACAGTGACATCGACCCCCTCTACTTAAACGAAAACAAAGCGGCAGAGGCTTAACATCGATCCAAAATGCCTTTGAAAGTAGTATCATATCCCTTTGGCAAGATCTTTTAATCACCAAGAGTCGAAGTGCATCCCTTGCAAGTTTGCATAGATGAGGCTGATTATGTAAGACTTGGAAGGCAGCTCCTTGGGCAGCAGTCCTTGTCTGATAATCTTAAATACATGCTCAAAGGAGTCGCCCGACTCTACCGCAACGAATCATCAAATGAAAGGATGAGCATAGATGAGTAGAGGTCGATAAATGGACATGTTATTAGAAAGCCCGGAGATAATAGTAACATTGATCAACAAAGCAGTTTATCCAACAACCGGATTACTACCTCCCACTTTGAAGGGCATGCATTTGCAATCGAGGAACAGGAAATATCAATCTGATGCACAAAAGGGACAGAGATGCTGGAAAATCAGTAAAATGTGACAACCGATGCAGACTTTGTGGAGTCAACACTGAAAATATCAACCCACATCATAAGCAGTTGTCCGGAAATATCATGGTATTATCTACATCATGATATTAATTACCGATAGGACACTGTATACAGAGATTTTTCAAAAGGATAACCCAGAGGAGAAAGATATTAGAACCCACAATATGTATTTCTTTACTACCCACAAGGGGCTAAACACAGAGAGGACAAACAAGGACAGACAAACGGATTAAGACGATTACATCGACCCCAGTGCGTAACTGGTACTTAATTTATCGACCCCGAAAGGATGAAAAGCAAAGTTGACCTCGGCGGAATTTGAACTCAAAACGTAACGGCAGACGAAATACGGCTACTCATTTCGCCCGGCGTGCTAACGATTCTGCCAAAGCGATAGCTACTCATAGTCTAAAGGACTATTGGTGGAATGTCTCAGTGAAAACCCTAATAAAATGTAAACAAAATGCACCAGGTATAATGATTTAGGACAGAGAAGAGAAACTATAGTTGAAGAAATCGGCTGCCTAATGGATGTTAACATAAAGTTGAAGATCAGCGAAAAAGAGAATACCTACGCTGAACTTTGCAGTTACTCGATCGAAATTACAAGTTCAGGTTTATACCTATAATTATTGGGGCCCTGGGATATGTAACACACTGCCTAAATACCAATCTTGAGAAATTAGTCTTCTCAAAACCAGAAAGAAGAAAGTTGATTCAAAGACTATAGATCCAAGCCATCAGTGGAACTGTAAAATCTGTAAAACTTTCCAGAAGTTTATCACTTAAATATATATGAGCATGTCTAGATATGCAAGCATATGCAGAAGACATACATAAAACAAAACATACAAATCTGCACGCATACATACATACATACATACATACAAAAATATCCTGTTTGTTGATGTTAAAATTTTACTGAAGGAACCTTGGACCTAGGTTAGAAATCGGCTCTTTCGCTATTGGCAAGAAATCTTGAAATAAAACTGAACAATCACATACATACATATATTCATACAAAAATATCCTGTATATGATATTGAAATTTCGATGGGGGGGGGTCCTAGATCTAAGTTAGAAACCGGCTCTTTCTGTATTGGCAAGAAATCTTGTGTGTATATGTAGATATATATTTATATTCTGCAGAATTTAATGTAAATATTTTTTTAATGTTATTCTGAATCGATGTTGTTTCAAAATAAAAGCTGTGTTTTTTCTTATCTGTGATACTTTAAATAACACTTATGTTTTTTTTTAAATCTATGTTAGTTGAAATATCTATTTTGGCTTATCTACATAATTTTAGAGTCAAATTGAATTAACGAAAGCTCGGAGAGATAGCACATACGGTTACATACAGATGCCTACAATTACACGTACACCCGAATATATCTCCATTCAGACTCCTCTCTCTGTCTGTCTGTCTGTCTGTCTCGCTTTCTCTCTCTCCCTCGCCGTGCACAAATACATGCACATGTATGTTCGCATGTACCTTCACATGTATCACCGGCAAGTGTCCCGTACTCAAACTTTTTTACCAAATATTCCTGCTATACTGCATCTGGCGAGCTGGCAGAATCGTTAGCACGCCGGGCAAAATGCCTAGCCGTATTTCGTCTGCCGTTACGTTATGAGTTCAAATTCCGCCGAGGTCGACTTTGCTTTTCATCTTTCGGGGTCGATAAATTAATTACCAGTTACGCACTGGGGTCGATGTAATTTTGACAATGGACCTCATCCAGACCTTACAGTGCAACTGTCTGTTTAACTTAACATTATAATCTATATATTTCTTTGCTACCCGCAAGGGGCTAAACACTGAGAGGACAAACAAGGACAGACAAACGGATTAAGTTGATTATATCGACCCCAGTGCGTAACTGGTACTTAATTTATCGACCCCGAAAGGATGAAAGGCAAAGTCGACCTCGGCGGAATTTGAAATCACAACGTAACGGCAGACGAAATACGGCTACCGTTGCGTTGTGATTTCAAATTCCGCCGAGGTCGACTTTGCCTTTCATCTTTTCGGGGTCGATAAATTAAGTACCAGTTACGCATTGGGGTCGAAATAATAAACTTAATCCGTTTGTCTGTCCTTGTTTGTCCCCTCTGTGTTTAGCCCCTTGTGGATAGTAAAAAAATATAATTATAATTTATAATTAAGGCGGCGAGCTGGCAGAAACGTTAGCACATCGGCCGAAATGCTTAGCGATATTTCGTCTGCCGTTACGTTCTGAGTTCAAATTCCGCCGAGGTCGACTTTGCCTTTCATCCTTTCGGGGTCGATAAATTAATTACCAGTTACGCACTGGGGTCGATGTAATCGACTTAATCCATTTAAAAGAATGAGGGCGGCGAGCTGGCAGAAACGTGAGCACGCCGGGCGAAATGTGTAGCCGTATTTCGTCTGCCGTTACGTTCTGAGTTCAAATTCCACGGAGGTCGACTTTACCTTTTATCTTTTCGGGGTCAATAAATTAAGTACCAGTTACGCACTGGGATCGATGTAATCGACTTGATCCGTTTGTCTGTCTTTGTTTGTCCCCTTTTGGGTAGTAAAGAAATAGATATTTCGTCTGCTGTTACGTTCTGAGTTCAAATTCCGCCGAGGTCGACTTTGCCTTTCACCCTTTCGGGGTCGATAAATTAAGTACCAGTTACGCACTGGGGTCGATGTAATCGAGTTAATCCGTTTATCTGTCCTTGTTTGTCCCCTCTATGTTTAGCCCCTTGTGAGCAATAAAGAAATATATAATTTATAATTAAGGCGGCGATTGAAGCTTCCAGAATACAACAACAGAACTGGTGGGGCCAAGGGCTAGAGATCATAATCCAAGCGGCTCCACAGTCGTTAGAAGAAATTACTGAGAACATTCACATCGGAGAAGAAACCACCTTGCGGGTAATGGTGGAGGGCAGGAAACCCAGAAGCTACGAATGTGGCGAAAAAGGCCACATTCAGGTAAACTGCTCCACCCGCAAGGAGAAAGAAGAGGAAAAAAGAACAAAAGAAAAAGAACAAAACCAAAAGACCGACCAGCAGAACCCCGGCACTGATGGTGTTCAACAAGCCGGGGTAAAAGACAGCTGGTCGGTAGTAAGACCTCAAAAAAGGGAAAATAATAATGACAATTAAACCAACCCTACAAGAACCAAAAGAATAACTCAGGACACTCAAAGAAAAAAATACTCCACCTCACCACTATTCCTCCCCCCTCCCCCCGAAGTCAATAATATCAGATTCCTCCCCATCCTATTCCCCCCTCAGCAATGAGTCCTCCCTTGCTCCTCTAGTTCGGATCCGCCCCCTCTTCTTGACACCAACTCTCACCCGCCAAACCCAGGCAATCTGTCCCCGATATAAAGTCCAAGAAAATCAAACGAATATAAGGAAATACTGACTGCAATAAACAATGATAACGAACAATTAAAAAAAACGGGTTAAAGCAAATACCAACGGCGTCAATTTACAAACATCTCCATAAGTCTCCAGAAAATATTGCCATTTATAAAATAAATAAAATGAACTATAACATCTTAAAAAAAACTACCACCCATTGGTAGTTTTTGTTTGTGTGTTTTTGTTCCAGTGAGCATGAGTGTTAGTGTTTAGGGCTGCCTTTTGCTTTTGATGATTGGTTGTCTTTCTAAGATTTTTCTCATTTTTTTCATTTGCAAATAACACGGAGGGGGCGGGTTTGAATGTGATTAAATAGTTCGGTGTTCCTGGGATTGAAGACTGACACGAATGGCAAGACATTTTTAATTTTCCTATGTTCAATGATATCCATTTGTTGCGCCTTGTTTATTCCATTGGTGATTATGCCAGTAGGCAAGGCTCTTTGGATAAGCGTGAACTTCAGTTACTCTAGTCTTTGTTTACGTTTCAATGGTTCTGGTACTGTGGAACAAACTCTTTTTGCCAGGTTCAAGGGAATGTTGAGTTTGGTGTGTTTCGGGTAAAACATGATGTGAAAAGAAGGTATTGTTTGGAATCGGAGGGTTTGTAGAATATGACCGTTTCTATTTCCCCATTTAGGTTTTTCATTAGGATATCTAGGAAGGCAAGTTCTTAATCACGCATGCATATACGTACACACACTCACGCGTGTGCGCTCACACACACACACACACACATGAATAGTTAGGTTATTAAGGACAAACCTAGAGAGCTTTGTAGGGAGATAGACATCATGGCACCACGGGAGTAATTGTGTATCGTAGGAGGATTTCCTTTCTAATTCCAGCTCCTTTCTTATCGTGCAGAATATGGTCAACGAATCCATAATAATCTCTTATTTTTTCTTCGGGCCTAATCTATTATATGGATAATTATTCAACATATTCATACTCCATTTTGTAAGGCGGTAGGCTAGAATTAGTATGAGACTTGTAAGGTATGAGGTAATGAGGATTTAGTTGTCATTTCTGGCTGGTGGAGGGTCCATGCAGTCGTTTCCATCATATGTGTAGAGTACGTAGGAGGTTGGGGTAATCTAAATAGGTATATAGGCAGTTGCTTAGAATGGTTAGATCTGTGTATAGAACCAACTGTCTACAGAATGGCCGAAACAAAGAAAGACAAAAAAAAAGCAACAAAATAAAACAAAACAGACTCATGAAATGGAAAGTAACAAAACAAAAATACAAAACAGTAAGATATAGACAACTTGACGGAGAAAATAAAGCCGAGAATGAAGATTGTCTACAGGAAGACAACAACTACAATAACAATAATAACAACATCTACGAAAGCTTGTTGATGTCGGTGATAAAGGATATTGCGTCGATGCTTCTGGAAAGAATCGTAACAAAACAAAATCTCAGTTTGATTGTTGGCAGCAGGAGATCGGTTGAAGAGGGGCCGAGACATTATTCAAGACATACTGAAGGCTCTGTCTCCTCCTCCTCCTCCTCCTTTTCCTCTTGCTCCTCTTTCTCATCTTTTCCTTTTCGTTTTCATTGTTTTTTGTTTTGTTTTCGTCTTTTCTTTCATTTCCCTACTCCACTTTTTTCTTACTGTTGTGTCTCAGAATCTTCCATCGAGGACGAAAACGTCCAGTAGCGAAGACGACCGCTTGATTATCATTCCTGCTTTTGGGATGCCGGGACGTGTGAAAGCCTTTTTCAGAAGACAATAGAGAAACAGAGGGCTTGCTTATCGAATGAAATAAAATAAAACGAAAAGACAAAAACATACATTGTTGTTATTATTTCTTATAGATGCTATTTTTGAAGATGTTGTCACTGTTTTTTGTTGTTTACGATGATGATGTTGATGCTGTTGTTGTTGTTGTTGTATTACTATATTTGCAGCGGAAAGTAAACTCACATATAAGCATCATCTGCTATTCTTACAGTAATGTCAAAGATAAAGGACTCTCTGACAGCTGAACAAATCACAAACATCCAAAACCTGAACCACCACCACCAGTATGGTAATGTTACACACACACACACACACACGCACGCACATGGATATATACATATACTTACACACACATATATATATATATATATATATATATATATATATATATATATATATATATATATATATATAATAGCAAGGCCGCAGCTCTCGATCTGAAACTAGTAAATAAAAGAAATAAAAATATATAGATGCGTGTATAAACATAGCTACATGTATTTCTATATGAAAATAGGAATAGCCTATATATTTATCGCCCCCCCACCACCACCCACATATCTACAAAAGTAACAGTGCAAATGAACCCATGATATGCATTCGCCAATGTATGCACATAAATTAGACGCAGAGGTATACTTATACAGAGATTTATTAGATACATAAGTATATTAGACGCTTCATATCTAGGACATACATAAAGCATATATTATTCAGTCGTGTACGTTGGTTTTCCCTTTTTGTTTTCCTTTAGACAATGTACATGTGTGTTCGTGTATACATATATATATATATATATAACAAATAATTTATACTTGTATTTGTTTTGTTTTTGCCTTACATATGCCCTATATATATCATAACAATTAACTCTACTAACACGACTGACCAAAGTGGTAGATGAACCACTACACCGGAAGTTGACTAGATAATGATACATGCACACACACACACACACACACACCACACACACACACACACACACACATTTTAATATCATCTGAGTAATAGCGTTATTGCGTGCTTACCAAAACTTCTCCATGGCTATATCGGCTATCATATGCTTTAATACAGCCGGAATTTCCCTTTTACTGAATGTATAGAAATCCGTTTATATTCGCAAAATTCACACCAAAGATTATAATCCACGAAGATGGAATGAAAAGGCTTTAATCCAAATCCCTACAATGGTTTCTATGCATTAGCATCAGCTGGTAATTGCAGAGTGTTTCACGTATTATATATATTCTTTTCTATTCTAGGCACAATGCACGAAATTTGGTGGGAGGGGCTAGTCGATTATATCGACCCCAGTGCGCAACTAGTACTTAATTTATCGAGCCCGAAAGGATGAAAAGCAAAGTCGACCTCGGCAGAATTTGAACTCAGAACGTAGCGGCAGACTTCAGCGGCAGACCTCAGCGGAATTTGAACACAGAAGGTGAAGAAAGACGAAATACCTATTTCTTTACTACCCACAAGGTCAAACAAGGACAAACAAACGGATTAAGTCGATTATATCGACCCCAGTGCGTAACTGGTACTTATTTAATCGACCCCGACAGGATGAAAGGCAAAGTCGACCTCGGGAGAATTTGAACTCAGAACGTATTTCTTTATTACCCACAAGGGGCTAAACACAGAGGGAACAAACAAGGACAGACATAGGTATTAAGTCGATTACATCGACCCCAGTTCGTAACTGGTACTTAATTTATCGACCCCGAAAGGATGAAAGGCAAAGTCGACCTCGGCGGAATTTGAACTCATAACGTAACGCAGACGAAATACCGCTAAGCATTTCGCCCGGCGTGCTAACGTTTCTGCCAGTTCGCCGCCTTACATTTTATATATATTATTGCACTAATGTGATCCAAACAAATCGACCCCAGGACTTATTCTTTGTAAGCTTAGTACTTATTCTATCGGCTTCTTTTGTCGAACCGCTAGGTTACGGGGACGTAAACACACCAGCATCGTTGTCAAGCGATGGTAGGGGGGCAAACACAGACACGCAAATACATCCAATTTTTCACCCTCATTTTGATTTTAATTTCAAATTAATATGTTCTCAAACCGGCGAAAACTACTGCAGTGAATTATTTATGCGGTATTTATTTCCGGTAATTTAGCACGCCTAAACGAAGACTTTTGAAAATAACCGCAAATATAATAGGTGGAACTACATGTAGTTCTACAAATTATATCTTGCAAAGAGGATCACACTGACGATCTACAGATAAGTTAAGTAAAATTACGTAATTTATTGATAGTGAAACAATTGTTTGTGATTAATCTATATTTTTGTTATTTTTCATTTGTCTTGCTCGCTTACGTTTCTGGTGTGCTAAATTTTCCGGAGAACAGTTCTTAGCGGATCTTCTTCTAGCATAAGGTTTTCCACATAGTGGTTAAAAAATTCCTTCTTATATATATATATATATATATATATCATATACCACATATCATATGTGAATGATATATGTACTTTACCGATGTGAAGGTGATTTATCGATGGAATGTCACAGACGATCAAGTTAATAAAATGTCGGACTTCTGGATAAGTGGATAATTTATATTTACTTTTTGTGTGTCGTTAATTGGATAAATCTGCCATTCCTTGTCTGAGGCTCCTCTTCCCCTCCTCCTCCTCCACACCATCATCATAATCATCATTCTCGTTGTCGTCATCGTCGTCGTCATCATCATCAACATAATCATCATAACCACCACCACCACAACTATCACCCTCACTATAGCAGGATCAGGAAAGTGAAGCACGCAGGATAAAATTTTCATAGTTTTTATCTGTAAAATGAATTTAAACAAAACTTTTTTTTTCTTTGCAACCAGACCCTGGGACGTTGGCAACGAAGCTGTTGTGTGGGTTTAACAAATGAATCATAGAGTTTACCTGATATTAAAAGCGCGCACACGTTTACACAGGCATACGTATCTGTGTATGTATGTGTGTGTGTCTGTGCATGAGTGGGTACGTGTGTATGAGTGTGTGTATACATAGGCATGTATGTACTTATCTATATAGAAAGATAGATAGATATAGTTATAAATACATATATATAATATATAATATATATATATATATGTACGGATATATATGTATATATATATAAATGGATATATATATATATAATATATATATATATATATATATATATATATATATATATATGTATGGATATATATATATATATATATTATATATATATGTATGGATATATATATATATATATATTATATATATATAATATAAATATATATATATATAGATATATATATATATATATATATATATATATGTATGGATATATATATATATATATATATATATAATATATATATATATATATACATGCATATGTATTATCTTGTGAATATTTGATGACGTGAAGTTGCAGCGGTCATTAATAAGAGCGTAGTTCCAATTTTAGAACGTAACAAACACTTGTGAGATTCATTGTAGGTTTGCTTTATAATCTAAATATAATTGTCGTAACAGACATCACACTGATCTCTCTTCATGACTTATATACATATATACATTTATATATATATATATACATATAAGTTTATCCACACACATGCACATATAAAGGCTCGTATACATACAGATGCATATATGTATATGGGCATATATAGTTATAGTTATATTATAAATGTGTATATATGTATGAATATGTATATATATATATATATATACACACACATACATTCATTCATACACACAAGCACAAACACACACACACACACACAAATATATATATGTATACTTACATGAATACATACATACAGTCAAACATGTATATAGATATATATATCTGTATCTATATCTGATATGCACACACACACACACACACACACATATATATATATATATATATATATATATATATGTATACATACATTTTCATTCTATAGATATGTGCGTGTGTCTGTGGAGAGCTTCACCCTCTCCCTCTCTCTCTCTCTCCCTCTCTTTCCCTTTGTCTCTCTTTTTCTCCCTCTCTTTCTCTATCTTATGTGCACACTTATATACACCTCCACATATGCACACGTACACATACACACGCAGAAACTCGTTCCACCTCTGATACAAATGGTCTGCCCTGAAGCACTTTTCTTTTCGTGCAAATGGCATTACTAGCTTTTAGAATAGAACGAAGACAATAGAGTTAGCTCCCTTGACTAACTGGCTTATTGATGAGTGTGACTTGTGTTGCCTGGCGGGAATACAACAGAAGCAAGGAAAAGAGAGGGAAAAAGAAGTTCATTGTTGTTTTCAAATAGCCATCGTGTATGATCCACCTAACCATCATCATCACCATTCTCCTTCTCCTCCCCCTCCTCCAAATCATATTCATCGTCATCATCCCCCTCCCCCTTCTCCTCCTCCCCCTCCTCCAAATCATATTCCTCGTCATCATCCCCTCCTCCTCCTCCTCATCATCATCATCATCATTACCACCACCTCCACCACCTCATCTATTTTCATCATCATCATCATCATCATCACATTACTACCACCATCACGATGATCACCGCCAGTAACAGCATCACCATCCACGTGATCATCGTTACCATCACCTCGATCAACACCATTGCCATTATCACCAATATTATCGCCGACGCTGCCACCTCCACCACCACCACCACCACCACCACCACCATCATGCAATTCCTGGTGGTAATGGTTAGAGGTGTTAGAGCTTTTGTTAGGGATGATATTCATGATGGTGGCGGTAGTGGTGGTTGTAATAATGATTGCCGTGTTGGTAGTGATGACGTAGTTAGTGGTGTTGCAGTAAAGTGGTGAAGTTGTAGTAAACATTACGCAGACTTCAGTGTGTCATAGTTCAATATTTCTAATTTTTTTTTTCAGAACTGATCACCTATCAGAAATATTGAACTGTGACAGACTTGAGTCAGTGCAATGTAGCATTGTGCGTGGTTCACACTCTGATAAATTCCCATCCCCACATCCCGAAAATAACACTGAAACTTTTTTTTCTAATTAGAAGCCAAAAATAGAGTTTGTACTCCTATAACGCTTTTTCTTTGCCATAAGCAAGTTTAAAAAGTTTTAAATCATCTTGCCTTAAATATGACAATTTGTCTCTTTTCCACTCCACACAAGCCCTTCCCTATGAGAAAGACTTGTATAGAGTCATCTGTTTGTTTACAGCAGACCTGTCGTCTCTATCAAAATAAAATTTATAGTACTAAGTGCTACAGTGAAATGGACCCAAAATTTTATGTGTAGAGCAGTGTAACGCTGTAAAATGTCGAAATTGCTGTGTGGTGTTGCATTGCCGCTTGTAGTGTTATTCGTTAATTGACAGCTGTGCTTTTCATCTCGTGTAGAATAGAGATATAGTGTAACAGTAACCAAATGATGCAGTGGGGTAGCATCGGGCCTTTGCGAATAGAATAGTATGGTCCCATAATGAGTATTGAACCGTGTAATGTAATGTATGGTGATGTGTATTGTAGTGTTATCTGTTAGTCTACGGTTGTGCTGTAGTCTCCTGTAGAGTAGAGATATAGTATAGTAATAAGTAAATAGTACAGTGTAATAGTACTTAAGTTTTGTGAAGAGTGGAGTATTGTTCTATAAACCGTGTCCAAGTGGAATATTGTTCTATAGGCCGTGTCCAAGTGGAGTATTGTTCTATAAACCGTGTCCAAGTGGAGTATTGTTCTATAGACCGTGTCCAAGTGGAGTATTGTTCTATAAACCGTGTCCAAGTGGAGTATTGTTCTATAGACCGTGTCCAAGTGGAGTATTGTTCTATAAACCGTGTCCAAGTGGAGTATTGTTCTATAAACCGTGTCCAAGTGGAGTATTGTTCTATAGACCGTGTCCAATTGTAGTATTGTTCTATAAACCATGTCCAAGTGGAGTATTGTTCTATAAACCGTGTCCAAGTGGAGTATTGTTCTATAGACCGTGTCCAAGTGGAGTATTGTTCTATAGACCGTGTCCAAGTGGAGTATTGCTCTATAAACCGTGTCCAAGTGGAGTATTGTTCTATAAACCGTGCCCACCCCTCGGCCACTCCATCAGCTTTGATTGACCAGCTATAAAACACTCATCTCTGGGGCAATCCTTTTTATTTTACCATCGGAAAATGAATGAACATCTTAGAATCATTTAGTGAAATATTATACTCCCATTCCAACAAAACTTAATTAATTCTTCAATAAAGTGAATTAACAAGTAAGTGGCTGAGTATTCCACAGGTACGTGTACCTTGGACGTGAATCCCAGGTAGAGGCAGTATCACCACAGGTTGAACACTTTGAATTACAAGCAAAATTCACCTGATGACCTTCTATATAATTTCTGTCTATCTAGTTTTCCTCATAAGAGAGGTGTCGATCCGCGGTTTATTAAAATGTCGTTTGCCCAAGGTTCTACGCGGTGGGATTGAAAGTAGGCTTCAGCTTGGCTTCTTGATCATTCGACCATACTTTGCCTCGTTTCCTTAACATGTGAATTAATGGTAACACTATAGAAGCGGTCTACAATGCATGTGCATTATCAGAATGGCCCTTTCAAATGAAAACAACTGTGTTACCACACTGTTTCATGTCAAAAACCTTGCAAAACAAACGGAAAAGCGAAATACACACACACACGCGCGCGTGTGTGTGTATATTTCCGGGTACATGCGTATATTCATGTATACACATGCTCGTTGCATATGCTTATTTTACCATAAACACGTTTACACGGCGTATTTATCAACAGCCGTATATTTTAACAATTAGTTAAATGATAAGACTAAATGATAGAAAGATTGATGAAAGAGAGAGATCGTAGTTCCAATTTATTGTTAAAAGATAAAATGGGAGATGACGGTCCGTTAAGTAGCAACACGCAGAGTGAAGGAAAGTTATTTTTTTTACAATGCTGCAGTTGAACTAGTTCCATACTTGTGTAAAGATGGGAGAAAGAGAAAGAAATAGAGAGAGAGAGAGTATTTCTTTATTCACCATAAGGTTGAGAAAAAGAGGGGACAATAGGGGGACAGACAAAACAAACGTTGATGTCATGGTATCGAATGAGACGAAACGTATGAATAAACAAACAATTAAAATATATACAATTAAATGAGAATGAGAGTGATTAACAAAAAATGAAGCGGAGGACGCGGTTGACCCCACTAACCACATACTCACACTGAAGACTTTGCTTTCTCCTTTTTTACATTCTCGATTAAACAGGTTCTTTCACTCGCAACATACTTGCTATATACTTCCATCTTTTACGAAACACACTTTGCGACAGGCATTTCTTCTCCAGCCTTATTTTCCGTTTCATGTGGAAAACGAAAAAGTCGATTAGCACGAGACTGGAGATAAACATGCCTGTTGCAATTCCTTTCACTCTCGTCTTCCATACTACTTCTTAAGCCACAGCAACTACCCAGAGAAAACAGGCTCGCTCCTCCCTATTCAGGGAGGTCGGCGGAACTATCTTAATTACAGATTTGCTCGACAGTTGTACTCTTCTCGAATGCGACAGCAGGTGTTCGACATAAGCCCAGAGTTCAGTCACCTTGGAGCATTGCACAATCGCGTGCAGGACAGTTTCACTGTCCCTCTCACATCTTGCACAAACCGGCGAAGGTGCACACCCATGTCTAAAGAGCTTATCTCGAACCGGTAAAGCTCCTCTGTAACATTGCCAGGGACTTTTGGTAATTATCCATAGGCCCCGGACCGAATGTTCTTTGGAACAGGCTGGACAGTTGATTTTCATCGAAATAGAATGAGAAAGCGCGAGTCTACCATAGTATAAGTAACTTTTATGATAAGATCAGTTGGTATCATCGTTTCCCATGTTAACAAGTCCAGCTGTCAATCATGTGACTGTTTGTCGAATAGCAACTGGCATCGACTATGTCCCTGCACTGCCTTCTTGCTCGGCCTAATATTAGGTTTCATCGATTCCGTTCGATAAATCAGATTGATTAGTTTCCTGCAGATGTCATCAATGAAGTATCTTGAAATAAGGCGGCGAGCTGGCAGAAACGTTAGCACGCCGGGCGAAATGCGTAGCCGTATTTCGTCTGTCGTTACGTTTAGAGTTCAAATTCCGCCGAGGTCGACTTTGCTTTTCATCCTTTCGGGGTCGATAAATTAAGTACCAGTTGCGTACTGGGGTCGATGTAATCGACTTAATCCCTTTGTCTCTCCTTGTTTGTCCCCTCTGTGTTTAGCCCCTTCTGGGTAGTTAAGAAATCAATGAAGTATCTTGAAATTTAAACGCTCAATTTTATGCTGACGACAACCAGTCAAATTTGATGTGTTTTCAAAGAAAGTAAGTTTTCAGCATGTTGATGGCCTCATCAGTTCGCTTGTTTATCTAAAATTCTTTGACTGGAAAAGAAACCAATTCTTAGTTTAAAGTTTTTGACAAAGACCACACATATGTGCACCCGGACACACATACGCATTTACACACATACACATGCAGGCGCATATAGCTTATGCATACGCATGTATCTGCAAGTGCACACATCCACTCGTACAACTTGAACTTATATACGACAACCTAAATACACTTCTACATTCCTTCTCACCATGTACATAGGTGTATGAATGTGCATGTAAAACATTCACCTGTGGGAACATGGAGATGCGTGCAGATACGAATGCCGAACGACAAACATAATAAATATTCTAATGCGAAGAGAGTATAAATGTGCAAATGAGCAAAAGTCATACAAAATTTATGCCAAAGCTATGCAAAATTACAAAAATTATTCATAAGCAAAGTGCAAAATAGCAAATTTCAAAAAATACAAAAATTAAAACGTACAAAATTACCGAATTAGGAAGTCATAAAAATGCATAATTGCTGAATATCGTTTGCTTAAATTCTCCAACAACCATCTTCTTCTTCTTCTTCTTCTTCTTCTTCTTCTTCTTCTTCTTCTTCTTCTTCTTCTTCTTCTTCTCCTTCTTCTTCTTCTTCTTCTTCTTCTTCTTCTTCTTCTTCTTCTTCTTCTTCTTCTTCTTCACCTCCTCCTCCTCCCACTCCTCCTCCTCCTCCTCCTCCTCTTCTACTATTTCTTCTTCAGACGGCACCGATAAGATGAAGAAACAGCGAAATATCTTCATTTATCGTTTTCGTTCTCTTCCAGGGGGGGGGTGTACTTTTCGCTTGGTTTTGAAGTATACTATGCCTTTTTTAAACACCCTACCGGGAACACTTTAAAGGGAACTTCCTTGGACTAAACAGCGCAGCCTAAAAGTGTTTAATACAACGAACATTAAATATGTAGCATTTATGATGCTTACATTACTCCAGCTGCTTCCATCATAAGTTTATGTATATTGATATATATGTTTTCATAGAGATGTAGATATCGAACGATGAGGAAGAATGCTCAACACCCCATTGTTGGGTAAAGATTCTTTATTTGTATATTAAGGCTACCATTGTTTTCATACTAAGAAAAAAACTCAGCAATTCTTCAAGCCGACCACATAGAAAAATTGGTGTTCACACACACAGACCACACACACACACACACACACACACACACACACATATATATATATATATTGATACTGTTTTGGAACAGTTGATCTCGAAGCGCATAAGGCTATAAATAATAGCATGCAAATTTTGGATTCGATGAACTTTTTGAATAGGTAAAATTAACGGCTGCCCATGAGACTCGAATGTACAACCCCTGCACACAGGAAATTTATAAATTTTTATGACATCAACAATGTATGTATGTATGTATTTAGCACATCATCTTAAGTCGGGTGTATCGTTTTAAATGATGTAAGCTGCAGTAATCGTTTATGACATTCTCTCGTATAGACTTTTGGATAATACGAGTCAAAATTATGCGTGATAAAAAGACGAAGACATGTGAAGGAAGAACAGGCAGATATATATATATATATATATATAGATATATATATATATGCATATATATATGTATATATATATATATATATATATATAATATATATATTATATATATATATATTATATATATATATTATGATGTATATATATATATATATATTAGATTATATATATATAATATATATATATATATATATAATATATATATATACTGTTGTGTCTGTTGAGAGTAATTTTATTTTAGTGCCTTATTATGTAACACACTGACCGGTAAAGTTCCACTCATTTACTAATATATCATCATCAGGAAAAATAAATAAATGAATGGAAACTTTATCGGTGAGTGTGTTAAATAATAAGGCACTAAAAGAAAATGAATCTCCCCAGACACAACAAAATATACTTCAACACACGAACTCACATAAAGAATCTTCTCCTCTCCCCTTCACCGTTCCCTGTCTCTCTCTCACTCTTCCTCCTTGACTCTCTCGTTGCTCATACGTGACCAACGGCTGTCTATCTTTCTTTCCTCCACTTCTTTCCTACAGAGAAAACGTGCTTTTGCCTGTCTCTTCTTAAAGCTAGTTTTTCCAACGTTCAGCGCTTCACCTCGTTATGGCTTAACAACCCTCACCGTTTGTTTTTAATGTTTTGTTCTTATTGTCCCTTTTTTGTTACCATTTTAACCCTCCGCGAAAAGACCCAAATCTTATTTAATTTGCTTTGCGTGAACGACTGTTTCGCGTGGAGTAAATAAAAAAGGAGAAAATTGATGAAGGGAATGTTCTTTATGTTGCATGTCTCGTTTCGCTGTTTACATATATATAGTTAATCCAAACAAGAAAACACAAAAAAAACACAACAACGCGAGGACGTGGAACAAATATAGTATTATTGGACGCTCAGGAAAGAAGGAAGAAAAAAGAGGGTTTAACGTTTCGAGCGGAGCTCTTCGTCGGAAACATAGGAGAAGGAAAGATCCAGAGAAGGGAAGACAGAGGGAAAAAATCGCCAACGGTACACACGAGGTCACATATATATACATACATTATATATATATATATATATCAAAAGAGAGCAAGAGAGAGGGAGAGACAGAGAGAAATGGATGATAGACAGAGATGTGTGTTTGTGCGTTTGGAAGTTAAGTTATAATGCCTGCCTAGGAATGGTCTTCATTGTTTTATTTTTCGCAGCGAAGAAGCATTGTAGACTGTGGCTGAAGAAAAGAAGTCATGGACAGTTGGATAGCTATATAAATAGTAAGATAGGGGGGGGGGTCAGTTAGATAGACAGGCAGACTGATAAATTGATATACATACATACAGGTATGTATGTATGTATTTATGTATGTATGTATGTATGTATGTATGTATGTATGTATGTATGTATGCATGCATGCATGTATGTATGTATGTATGTATTGTATGCATGCATGTATGTATGTATCTATGTATGTATGCTTGCATGTATGTATGTATCTATCTACATAATGATGATGATGATGATAATAATAATAATAATAAAATAATATAATAATAATAATAATATAATAATAATAATAATAATAATAATAATGGAGAAATTGTACGAAATGTATAAATAGATGTATAAATACTTATATATACATATATATATATATATATATATATTATATATATATATATATATATATATAGATATTCTATATATATATATATATATATATATATATATATAAATAATAGTTATCGCCATACTAATATGGCATTCTTATAAAAATAAGAATAAAGCTGTCTGCTTATAGCTCCATGAGGCCATCGCGGACAGCTTTATTCTTATTTTTATAAGAATGCCATATTAGTATGGCGATAACTATTATTTTCCAGAACGCTGCCGTGATCTCTTTTAGAGAGACTTAGTAATTTTAATATTTCTATATATATATATATATGTATATATATATATATATAATATATATATATATATTATATATATATTATATGTAGTTAATCCAAACATGAACAAATATAGACACAACAAAGCGAAGATGTGGAACAAGTATAGTGTTATTGGACGCACAGGAAAGGAAAGAAAGGAGTATATAACGTTTCGAGCGGAGCTCTTCGTCAAAAACAGAGAAGAAGGAAAGGTCCAAGGAAGGAAAGACGGGGGAAAAATCGCCAACGATATACACGCGGTCACATATTGAATATATGTGTGTGTATATTTACACATATTTACATACACACACATATATATACATACGTGTATATATATATGTGTGTATAAAATACATATATTAGGCTGGTGGACAATTAACACCGCTTTGTTTTTCTAAATTCTGCTGTAAATTAAATCATAAAACGATCGTTAATTACGTACAGACCCAGTATATGTGTGTGTGTTTATATGTATGTATGTATGTATGTATGTATGTATGTATGTATGTATGTATGTATGTATGTATATACACACAACACATACACACACACACACGTAGAGACAGAAAGACACACTGATTGATGGATAGATGGGAGAGATTGGGAGAGAGAAAGAGGAAAACGGGGAATGTGTGTGTGTATGTTAATGACGAAGGTGGTAATGGAGATGATGATAGCAATGGAAATTGATGATGATGATGATGATGATGATGATGATGATGATGATGATGAGATGATGATGATGATGATGATGATGATGATGATGATGATGATGATGATGACGGTGATAATGGTGACGACAACGTCGACGAAGATGATGATAATAATAATGATGATAGTGAAGCGGTGTAGGTAGCTGATGATACTGATGTTGATGTTGTGGTGATGTTGGTGGTGACGACAATGCTGATGCTAGTGGTGTTTTTGATGCTGTTAAGTTAGTTAGTTAGTTAGTTAATTTGGCTCAAAAGCAAATAGCAAGGCCATGTAGGGGGACATGGAGTTAAGTACAGGGTGGTGTTCATGTAAAGAGTTCAGGCCACTTGAGGTCCAATGAGGCTTTGAACAAAGGGGTCGTCGGCATCTTTACCATCTCGTCTGGCAGCTTGTTCCACGGATCCGCAACCCGGACGGAGAAAGCTCCTCTCCTTCGATTGAGATGAAATCGTCGCAGGTAGAGCTTTTCGGAATGACCCCGCAGCCGACGCTCTGGAGCAGGAGTGAAGAACAGCTCTTTCGAGAGGTTACACTGATGCTGTTTAAATCTGGTACAATGAATGTAGTCATAGCGGTGCTGGTGGTGGTAGTGGCAGCGGTGCTGGGGTGGTGGCAGTGATGCAGAAGATGCTGGTGCTAGATATACTCTTTTACTCTTTTACTTGTTTCAGTCATTTGACTGCGGCCATGCTGGAGCACCGCCTTTAGTCGAGCAAATCGACCCGGGGACTTATTCTTTGTAAGCCCAGTACTTATTCTATCGGTCTCTTTTGCCTAACCGCTAGGTGACGGGGACGTAAACACACCAGCATGCTAGGGGGACAAACACACACACACAAACACACACACATACACACATATATATATATCTACATATATACGACAGGCTTCTTTCAGTTTTCGTCTACCAAACCCACTCACAATGCATTGGTCGGCCCGGGGCTATAGCAGAAGACACTTGCTCAAGATGCCACGCAGTGGGACTGAACCCGGAACCATGTGGTTGGTTAGCAAGCTACTTACCACACAGTCACTCCTGCGCCTATAAAGTGGTGATCCAGTAATGTCTTCCACGATAGTGGTGTTGTTGACATCGCTGGTTTAACCATTAATCAAAATAAGCACGTGATTAGGGCGTCGAGGGGAATGGTGGGAGGACACCACAGAAATGGTAAATGGCTTACGGCACAAAAGAAATCACTTTAAACCTACTTAAATAGTATTCGAAGTGGTCTGTATGATCGGAGGAAATATTATTTCGAAGTGTTCATACTGAGGATCTAATCAAAGACTTTGCAATTAAAATAAAGTGGAAGAATACAAAATCAAACATTATCGTCCATCTTACTGATAGATTTTTTTTTATTATTTCATTTTGAAAAATAAAAATCTATTTAACGGTTTATTGTTGTTGCTATTTTGAGGGAAGAAGAAATTCCGGGTCTAACAACGTCAAGGACTGGACAGGGCAAAACACCGTCACACTGCTACACATGACAGAGAACAGGGATTGGTGGCGATGGCTGACTGCAAAAGGGTCTAAGGCAGCACCAATTAAGAGAACGTGATGATGAAGATGACGATGATGATGATGATGATGATGATGATGACGACGACGATGATGACTATGAGATTATTTAAGACTCTATCATTCAATGTGTTCTTTTAAAGACAGCAGGCTGTGGTTCGAGGGAAATTTGGCTGCAATCTCAAACAAGTGGACGCCATGGATAGATATGTGATGGTGATGGTGATGGTGGTGAGAGCGCTGATGACTATAATGGATGAGATAGCGGTGGTGTTTGCTGCAGAGGCGACGGCGTTGGTGGTGTTAGTGTAATGCCGGTGTTGATGTTGCTGCTTTGTTGGTAGTGGTGGTGAAAAACACGGCAGCCGGAAGTGCTGCCTTCCTTCGAAAACTGCCTGTCCTTTAACAAATACACTGACACGTGACGGAATGGCGTGGCTTATTAAAAGAAGGCTGCTTGCAGCGAAACTATTGTAGTTTCCTAACCTATAACGACGTTGTCCTTAACCCTTTAACAATGGCCCAGCAGGAGTGGAGAACGTGACATCTTCAGTAGGGTTTCGCTTGTTACGTCAGAAGTGACAAATAGACAAGAAGGGGAACACAGCTAAATATGGGGATTAGCCATTTTGAAAAGTGCCAAGATTTTGCCACCGAGAAACGTAGCATACATGCAGACACACACAGTACACAACACACAC
This sequence comes from Octopus sinensis, assembly GCF_006345805.1. Classification (NCBI taxonomy): domain Eukaryota; kingdom Metazoa; phylum Mollusca; class Cephalopoda; order Octopoda; family Octopodidae; genus Octopus; species Octopus sinensis. Next base: position 39,065 of record NW_021832796.1, read on the forward strand.
ACACACACACACACACACACACACACACACACACACACACACACGCGCACACACACACACACACACATACACACACACATACACAGAGAAACACTCACGTACACATATGCAACAGAGTTTTAGGCAGTGATGGCTTCACAGCAATTGTGGCGCAACCAATGCGTGATTATTGCTAATTGAAAAATGTACAAGAACATGTATGTATGTATTGTACGTATGTGTGTGTAAATATGTGTGTGTGTGCAAGTGTGCGTGTTTATGCAATGAAGCATTTATGTGTAAAATATATATGTATGTGTGTGTGTGTGTGTGTGTGTGTGTGTTGTATGTACACAACGTGTATGTGCATGTTTTATGAATTAATGCATTATATTTTCCTTGTAGTTGTCATGATGTTCAAAATTATTGTTTTAGGAAATGCTTTGTTTTATTGGTATATACGCATATATATATATATAATATTATATATTATGATAT
>NW_021832797.1:0-10000 GCF_006345805.1 Octopus sinensis
TCGATTTATATTCTCACACTTTTCGAACACGTGCTTTTGCATCTCTGACCCTGCGTTGCATTTTTGAATTTTTGTTTTAATTTACTTTTTGTTTGATTGTTTCCTCTCCGCCTCCTAAATTTACCCGTATTTGAAGGATTTTTAACTATTTGTAGCTTTATGACTGTGCAGAATTATTCTATGTTATTTCGCGGCTTGATCATAACAACGACTTATACACACATACATATATACATACAAACACACACACACACACGCCATACACAGATGCACACATATGGTTCTCTGTATGAATGTATGTATGAGAAAGTAAGGAGGGATGTCAAGAAGGGCATCGCTACTACACTTCCAGATGGGAAGGGTCTTCCTATGATGCTGACATGCAGTGTCTGTGCAAGACCCTGCCTCAGTAAAGCTGGACTCAAGAGTCATCTTCGTAGTCATAAAGCGACACAGATGAGTGACAACCTGGCCATTGGTGGTGGTGTTACACACCATACTAATCATATCTGTCAGGCGTGTGGAAGAGAGTGTAATTCGGCAGGAGGACTTAAACGACATGCAAAGGTACATGAAGCCCAGTTACAACTACAGCCGGATATTACCGGTAAAGGTTTTAGCTGCCAATTCTGTACAAGATATTGTAGATCTTTAGCTGGGCTAAAAAGTCACATTCGATCACAGCACCAATAACAGTTAAGCTTCGTGCAATGGCCATACTCGATAACGAGGGGGCAGCCATCATGTATGTATGTATGCATGCATGCATGCATGTATGTATGTATGTATGTATGTATGTATGTATGTATCTCTCTCTCTCTCTCTCTCTCTCTCTCTCTCTCTCTATATTATATATATATATATATATATATATATATATATATACAGTTTAGGAAGAATAAACGTATAAATATCTATTCCAGTTTAATATAAGAAGTATTTCGTTTCAGTCAGCCATCTGTGTTACATTGCCCGATTATACAGATACAGACATATGTTCCCATACATTCATCCATACCCCCCCACTCACACATGGATATGACCCTTTCTTTTATTTGCAGGAAAAGCTTCTTTTCACCTTAAGCCCTGGAAACCAACCAATGTCAGCAACAATTGGAGTCGCAAAGAACAAAAATCTCAAAACATAAGAAATATATTTGATTCACAATAACTACTACTACTACTACTACTACTACTACTACTACTACTACTACAACGGTTGTTGTAGTAGTAGTAATAGTAGTAGTAGTAGTAGTAATAATAATAATAATAACCATAGTAATCGTAGTAATAATTGCAACAAGACGATGACAATGATAATAACAACGATGATGATGATGGTGACGTTGACGATGGTGATGGTGATGTAGATGGTGATAATGATGATAATAATATCTTTTAATGAAATAGAATGTAGTATTTAATGAGTTTTTGTTGCCGGCAGCTAAAGAAAAGCATCTTCAGATTTAGTGATACTGCCGAGGCTAACCTGGGAACGAACAAATTGCAATTTCCTATTTTATTAGTCCATGTGTGTGTGTGTGTATGTATGTATGTATGTATGTATGTATGTATGTATGTATGTATGTATGTATGTATGTATGTATCTATGAGCATGTCAGAGTATATGTGCCGGTATATGTGTATGTAGGTATTACGGTATATGAATGTATTGTAAGCCTATCTATGATATAGTTATTATATTTCAATCTACCTATCTATCTAAATATATATGTTATATATTATATATACACATGTATATAATAATAATAATAATAACAATATATATTATATATATAATATATATATATATATATATATTATATATATATACATACACACTCACAAGAACGCAGTCATGTGCACACACATCTACGTATGGTGAGAGAGAATGTGAGAAAATATTCGCTTGCCTTTATTATTTGTTATTGTTTTATGCTTATGCTCATCGATATCTATTCAAATCTAAGGTTTATTTTTGTCGGCAAGCGTACATACTTTCATATGTGCATGCTGCTCTAGCACAGTCGCAGTGGAATGACTGAAACAATATATATATATATATATATAATGGAACAATAACGCAATACAGGACAATAAAACATTCGGACAGATAGACGATACAAAGGCAGACAGGAGAAACAACACTTAGAAGGACAAGGTTTTCTTTCATCAGTCAAGTATACCAGAAGTCCTTACTGTTTCGGACAGTTTCACTTGAGACAGATCGATCTGGTTGTCCCGCAAAAAGTCTAAGCTAAGAGCATTAGATTTTTTGTAAGAAAGTTAGTGAATGTGTACAGCAACATATATGTCGGCGCAGGAGTGGATGTGTGGTAAGTAGCTTGCTTACCAACCACATGGTTCCCGGTTCAGTCCCACTGAGTGGCACCGTGGGCGAGTATCTTCTACTATAGCCTCGGACTATAGTAAAAGACACTTGTGAGTGGATTGGTGGACGGAAACTGAAAGAAGCCCGTCGTATATCTATATACATAAATGGCAATTTCTGTCTGTTTGTGGATGTGTATGCTTGCTTGTGAATTTGTTACTTTAACTCCCCCGAGACTATCTAACCGATCGTGTGTGGAGCTTATTCCCATGGGGTCACTTACGCACTTAGAATTGCTTTAAAAAATCGCATATTCCATCTGTGTATAAAATTTCAAGAAAATCGGTTGAAAACTTTAAAAGTTATAGCAGAAAAAACATTTATATGAGAATTTGAATTGAAATGTCCTACTGATTTTTGAAAAATCGATACTGATTAAACAGTGATACTGCTGTCTTACCAATTCTACGCATGATTGAATCGGTTCGTAAAGCTTGTTCTTGAGCAGCAACAATCAGTCCTTCCGTCTCCTTCTTTAAAATAAAACCATGTCTTGACCATTTCCAGGATTCTTCATGAACTTCATCCGATGTTTGTTGGAAAACTCTCCGTGTAGGACTTTCCGTTTCCAGTTGATGATCTTTTCTTTACTAGTCATCACATTGTACTCCTGGAGGGTCTTACCATTGTCTCTGGTCCCCTTTTCATTCAGTGCAGCCAGCAACATACTCTTATCACTATTCCTCAGATAAGCATCCATCTCCCTCACAACACCATCTTCTATTCCAACTAGTCCTCTTCCATCTTCCTTCCTCGGTAAGTAAAAACTTATTACACTGCTTCTACGCATAGGCACTATCGTCCTAGTTTTTATATCCATGCTGACAAGTTCTTCCTCTGTCCCTTCCACAATTCCTGCGTGGTAACGTTTTGTCTGCAGAGGTACAAGGACTGTAATTTTGTCTTGTATGTTTAATACTGCGCCACAAAGCTATCAGTTGGTACCATTTTGTTAATGTCTTTAAACACCCCGAAAAAAGAATCACATCATAATTTTCCAGTTTCCTTTACTTACGTTTGATGTTTCAAAATTATGAAAAAAGAAAAAAAAAAGAAAAACCAACTAAAAACAAAAACAATGAACCAAAGTGAAATCTCCATTATAATATCTGCACAACTGTTAATCTTGTTCTCATGATCTAATTTAAAAGTGTTTGTTTGTCTACAACACGTGTTTCTGCTGCAGATGTTCTTGTCGTCTAAATCCTGTTTTATATGTTGAGCAATTCCCTAAAAGGCAGGTTGCCTTTGATAGATTATATCTTTACGGGTGTTAATGGTGGGGACTGGAGTTGGAAACATTTCTGGACATCACAAATAGTGTTGTTGCCAGGATAATGTCTTCTTTTATCTTTTTACCTCTTTCGGTCACTGGGCTGCGGCCATGCTGTGGCACCGCCGTGGAAGACTTTAGTCGAACAATGTGAGTACTTATTTTTCATTTGAAGTCTGGCGCTTGTTCTATCGGTTTCTTTTGTCGAACTGTTTAGCTACAGGGAGATAAATACATGAACACTGATCATCAAGCGATAGGGAGAGACACACACACACACACGTAAATTACGGGCTTCCACACAGTTTCCGTCTGTTAAATTCGCTCACGAGGCACTGGTCGACCCGGAGCTATAAAAGGAGGCACTCACCGAAGGTGCCGCGCAGTGGAACTGAATCCAAAACTGCATGGTTGCAAAGCGAGCTTCTGAAGCACACAGCCATAACTACGCCTGTGACGAACATTTTTTTGTACTACCAGTAATACAATCGGGTTGATGAAAATACTGCATTTTTTCAAGATTGTCTGATTAAACCATAGTCTGTGGAGGAGGATTGCTCTAATCCCAGATTCTTCGTAAATGCCCTGTAATTCTGATGGTCTTTATCCTGTTTTTAATATGTCTAGCATTCAGGCGGCGAGCTGACAGAAACGTTAGCACTCCGTGCGAAATGCTTAGTGGTATTTCGTCTGCCGTTATGTTCTGAATTCCACCGAGGTCGACTTTGTCTTTCATCCTTTCGGGGTCGATAAATTAAGTACCAGTTACACACTGAGGTCGATATAATCGACTTAATCCGTCTGTCTGTCCTTGTTTGTCTCCTCTGTGTTTAGCCTCTTGTGAGCAGTAAAGAAATAGGTATTTCGTCTGCCGTTACGTTTTGAGTTCAAATTCCGCTGAGGTCGACTTTGCCTTTCATCCTTTCGGGGTCGATTAAAATAAGTACCAGTTACACACTGAGATCGATATAAGTGACTTAATCACTTTGTCTGTCCTTGTTTGTCCTTTCTATGTTTAGCCCCTCGTGGGCAGTAAAGAAATAAGAAACGTTAGCACGCTGGGCGAAATGCTTAGCGATATTTTGTCTGTCGTTATGCTCAGAGTTCAAATTTCGCCGAGGTCAACTTTGCCTTTCATCCTTTCGGGATCGATAAATTAAGTGCCAGTTGCGTACTAGGGTCAATCTAATCGAGTAGTCTCCTCCCTCAAAATTTCGGGCCTGGTGCTTAGAGTAGAAAAGACTATGTCGAGCATTCATTCGACTTCTGCATCTTCCCTACTGTAACAAGTTACGTTTGATTAATTTACTTTTTTCTGACCCGGTGACTGGAGTGGTGTCAGAGTTCACTTCTTTCATGTATTTTAGTAACCAAAACTATGGCCATACTGGAACATCGTTTTCCTTTCTCTAGTTTGTTTCTCTCTGTTATTATTGAAAATTACGTGTAATAATAAATTGGTTCTACTTCAATACAAAATATTTTAACATTGTTTTAATACGATTCCTAATGATGTTTGATAATGAAAATATCATAGGAACGGCTGCGAGGGTCCACTGGAATGAAATAGGAATCAAAGGGGTCCACAGACAGAAAATGGTAGAGAAGCACTTTTGTAGAGAATGAAAGAGTCTGCTACGAAGACAGACTCTGTGGAACGACATGTGAGCCTCGTCTTGAGGAACAGACTCAAAATGAGAGGAAACGTCTTAAACGAAATATATATATTGGTATTATATCAAAACACACAAACACACGCATGCGTGTCAGTGTATATATGTATAATTTTTGTAAAAAGAATTCTCGATACTGTCAATATTTGAAGAAAGATTTTCTTAGATTAGAAATTTTATTAATTATATAAAAAAAATCTTAAAACAGAATGACACGAACATTGGAAGTTACTTCCCAAAATTTCGTGTTACTCTGTTTTTTTAAGATTTATTATTTTATAATTAGTCATTTTTAATTTAATAAAATCTTTGTTCAAATGCATACATACATACATACATACACACACACACCACACACACACACACACACATATTATATATATATATATTATATATAATATATATATATATATATATGTGTGTGTGTGTGTGGTGTGTGTGTGTGTGTGTGTGTGTTTGTATGTGTGTGCGTGTGTATGTGTGTGTGCGTGTATGTGTGTGTTTGTAATATATATATATATATATATATATATATAAATGTGTATGTGTTTGTATTTCTGCTTGTCCCCCTAACATCGCTTGACAGCCGATGCTGGTGTGTTTACGTCCCCGTAACTTAGCGGTTCGGCAAAAGAGACCGATATAGTATGTACTAGGCTTACAAAGAATAAGTCCTGGGGGCGATTTCCTCGACAAAAGGCAGTGCTCCAGAATCGCCGCAGTCAAATGATTGAAACAAGTAAAAGAGTAAAAGAGTAAATATATATATATATATAGATATGTATGTATGGTTATGTGGCAAGAAATTTACTTCCCAGCCACATGGTTCCGGGTTCAGTCCGAGTACGTGACATATAATAGGGCAGCTACCTCGGGCCGACCAAAGCCTTGTAAATGAAGGTGTGTGGCTCAGTGGTTAGGATATTCGGCTCACGATAATACTGTCAGTTCGATTCACGGCGGTGCGTTGTGTTCTTCAGCAAAACTCTTTACTTCACATTGCCCCTATCCACTGAGCTGGCAAAAATGTAAATCAAAATGGCTAGCCTTGACTATTTTGTGTCATGCTGCATCTACCCGAGAACCACGTTAAACGTACGTGTGTGTGTGTGTGTGTGTGTGTGTGTGTGTGAACTACTCAGCCATTTTCACGTTAATTTCACGATTAGCCTTTTCCGTTGATCGGATCAACTGGAACACCCGTTGTCGTAACCGACGGAGTACCAGTTATATATTCATAGAAATATGTATACCAAGCGTTTAAAGTAAGATTTATTTATCAGTTATTAAAAGTCTGTCACATCTCCATGAATAAGAACAACTTCACTGTGTTTTGTGTTCAGAATTCCATAAATTGACGTCGGTTTATCCTTTCATATTGACGAACGCCCCATCCCCATACTTTTATCAAAAGATGCCGGTTATTGTGCAACAATGAGTAATTTGATAGCATGTCAACTTAATGTGACAGTCCCATTAAAGGGAAAAAATGCTACTGTTATTTAGCTACTGTTATTTAGCCCGTTTCCTGTTGGACTTGACGCATTTCCCGTGTTCTTATGTTTTCACGGGACTGTCACATTAAGTTGACAACATGCTATCACTTTATCGTGCTGCTACTGCATAAATCTCTCTGAGAGATTTAGAAATATATCATTTCTATTCTCAAAAATCAGTGAATGTATTTCACTTGAAACATATATGTTTTCAAAACATATATCTTTCAAAGTATATATGATAGGCATCGACAGCTAGCAAGCCATGCTACTCCAGACTGATGATGAGCAATAACTCTGAAACTAGTCTCTGGTTTTTAGCTTTGGTGGGTGGAGGTGTTTCTCTCCACTTTGAAAACAGGACACAGGAAATGTATTAAGTCCAACAGGAAACGTTGTTTCCTAGGGCTAAATAACAGTAGCATTCTTCCCTTTCATGGGATTGCCACATTAAGTTGGTAACATATCATCACTTTATCGTGCTGCTACTGCATAAATCTCTCCGAGAGATTTAGAAATATATTTCTATTTTCAATGAGTGATTTGTTTCTAAATCCAACATTAAATTATAAATCTCAAAATCACACCATGAACCAATAAAGATTATACAGCACGGGGATCACCAAGTAACAACAGCGTCCAGTGTCAAATTATTCTGTATTGTCTTAAAAGATGCAGAGCATATTTGATTATGGTCACAATAAAAACAAACAAAAGAACTGGATGGCCACAGAAGGCCTTTGATGCGAAGCCATGTCAACCAAGGCAGACCTAGGGCTAAATAACATCAACACAAACCAATAATTCGAAATTCGTTGCTGGTGAAACTTGGTTTGTTTGTGCAGTGGGACAGAGTTTTTCTACATCTGGTGGGGCCAAACGCATCGACTTCCTGATAGGCAGAAAGTCTTTACTTGATGTTCTGCCGCAATAAATAACTTCCTTGTGTGTGTGTGTGTGTGTGTGTGTGTGTGTGTGTGCGCGCACCTGTGTGTTCTTCGACATCATTGAAGGAATATTTTTCCAACGAACTTGTTTCCATTCGTGGCTGTCCTTTGATATTTGATGTTTCGTAATTGCAAAAGATGAATGAAAATAACAGAGAAATGTCCATCTGCGGGTAAAGAATATAAACTCTAAAACGGAGCATCAGGAGTACTTGTTGTATTCGCAAAAGCATTTTGTGTTATGAGTGAATGAAGCGAGTTGACATAATGAAAGTGAGAAACTGTTGGTAACTGAGAAGCATTGGGATAATACGGCCAATGCCGCCACTGATCGGGATTTCTGCTGAGCGAAACTCAAACGGAGTCGTTTTTCCCGCTCTTTCCGGCAGAGTTTATCAGAAAGTCAACGTGATCAGTCATCGATCACGCAGTGTCAAAACATTTATCAATACCTCACCACACACACACACAGGCACACACACACACAGACATGCATAAACACACACACATACTCACACAGACACACACACACACAAAACACACACACACACGCTCACACAAACACACACGCATACACACACACTCACACAGACATACACACACATACACACACTCACACAGACATACACACATACACATACACACAGTCACACAAGCACACACATATACACACAGACATACTCACACACAGACATACACAGACATACACACACATACTCACACAGACATACTCACACACACACACGCACACACACACATACTCACACAGACATACGCACACACATAGACGTACACAGACATACACACACAAACACACACATACTCACATAGACATACTCACACACACACAAACACACACACACGCACACACACAGACACAGACATACTCACACAGGAACACACACAGGAACACACACACACACACACACACACACACACACACTATACGGAATATTTATTTTCCCAATGTTTAAGACAATCTAAATTGATTACAAACTGATTTGATTTATTTCCTATTATATTCGCTCCGCTTTGTTTTTCTCTTCCGTTATATTTCTATAGCTCCATTTCTGTTTTTTACTCTCGAAGGGTCCACCATAATACAAACCCAAAGGGAGAAAACAATCCTTTAAAAACCCATCGAGGAATTTCTTTTTTAAATGACCAAAACTGGCCAATCGGAATATTGAATAAAAACAACCGCTTCAAGGCATTCGTTGTTGTTTGTTTTCTTTTTTCTATTTTTCCTAGTTTCACATGAAATTAATTTGGTAATTAATTGTGTAAAAGTGCAACTAATTAAAATGGAAAGTTCGTCTAATGAAAGCAACAACAGCCAAGAAGCACTAAACGTTAATAAGGACAATTAATGTTGACAAGCCAGGATGAATGTTAGTCTTTATTGATCGGTTAATAACATCAAGGATGAGTCAGAAAACTCGCAGAAAAACAATCCAAAGAAAGGCAGCGACCATATTTTGTCTTCTTTCTTCAGATCTCGATAAAACCATTCGAAAGTGACACTAAGGTTTTTTTGTTTTGTTGTTGTTTGTTTTTTTTCTACTTTTCCACTAAAATTCTTTTTATTGAAAATCTTTAAAAATGTCTTTTCTTGTATTGCATCCTTTCATGACGCTGACATGGTGTTAAAAGATTGCGTTACGTTGTACAGGCTGCAGTGTGTTTGCGCTTCTCCACTTAATTTAATTAGATAAAAATCATACGATGAACATTTAAGACAATAGAAGCTAATTACGTAATACGAGGATGTTTTGGTGAGAGAAAACTCATGTAAAATAAGCCGAGTATTTCTCACAATTAAATAATATTTTATGTTGTGAAAAGAATCTAATTCTTCATCAACTTGTTCAGACAAATTTCTTCATTGAAAAGTTATAACACCTTTAGAAAATAATATTTAAAATGTGAGAAAATAAATATACAAAACGAAAAAAAGAAATGGAAAATGATGAGAAAAGTGGATTATGAATTATGCAGTGAGTTGAATTTATTTTGTGTTGGCCATTTTATTGATGAAAATATTCAACAAACTTTTCCTTGATTTCCTCTCAAGATTAACGAGTAAAAATACTGCAGTGTGTTTAGAGAATTTAGTTGTTGTACAGTATTTAGTAGATAAAGTACTGGGTGTGTTTTGTCTGGAATGGTTTAGCAGTTAAAATGGGCAATGAAATTCCTGAATTAGTTAATAAGCACGG